>NC_044984.1:36750911-37015516 GCF_008728515.1 Papio anubis
AAGCACAATAAGCCAGGCACAAAAGACAAATATCATATGTTTTACTTACATGTTGAAGCCAAAAGGTTGATCTCATGGACGTAGAGAGTGGCAATATGGATAACAGAGACTGGGAAGGGCCAGCAGAGGGGCAGGGGAAAGGAGAGGGCAGAAGAAAGCGAAGTGGTTTAAAGGGTATGAATATATAGTAAAATGAAAGGAATCAATTCAGTATTTGACAGCAGAGTAGGATGACGATACTTCACAAAACTATATTGCACTAGGGTGAGGAATACCCTGAACATTCTGATTTGATCTCTATGTATCATAAGCATGTAACACATCTTCTCATATACTCCATAAATTCTCACAAATAAAAAAAGAAAGAAAAGAGTGAGCTGAAAATAAAAGATAAAACATAGTTGAAGAGTATGTGCTTTGGAGCAGTCACTGCCACTTACTGGATATGTGATCCTCAGCAATTTTCCTCACCGGGAATGTCAGGTGCACACTTGCTGGGGTGTGGTGAAGCTTCACCATGATGGTGCCACAGGAGCAATTCACTGGCATGCATTAGGCACTCCATAAATGTACCAGAATTATGGAATGACAGCGAGGAGAAACCCAGAAATCAAAGAAAGCCTGGGAAATAATAAAGGATAAGGGATGTCCTTGGTTGAAGATTTGAGACTAACCTAAATCTTCACGGTAAAAAGGATTTTTTTCTAAAAATAATATTTTGCTTCCAAATTGACAATACATCAATAAAATAATATTAAGCTGACATTTGCAGAGCACTCTGTGCCCAGGCACTGTTTTAAACACTGTGTGTGTATTAACTGTTATATACTCATTGCAGCACTAGTCACAGTATCTAAGATATGGAATCAACCTAAGTGTCCCTCAACGGATAAATCGTCAAACGAGGTAGGTAGGTATGATCATAATTATTCCCACTTTACAGATAAAGAAACTGAGGTGGAAAAAGGTGAAGCAAATGGCCACAATTGCACACTTAGCAACATTCAAGCATGGGAGATCCTGCCCCAGAGCCACCACTCCATCCACACATTCATACCCATATTCTCCTCAAAAGCCCAAGCAACGCTCTGTACTGCCAAGCCCTTAGAACCCTCTCGATTTAGTAAGAAACTGAAGCACAAAGAGGAGTCTTGACTAAGTTACCCAAAATTGCATAGCAGGCAAGTGGCAAAGCCAGAACTTGGAATCCTGCTTGCGGCCCACTGCCCTTCTCTGCTCTTCCCTGACTCTCTTTTCAGAATATGTACAACCGGGAACTTTCAGAAACTGTCTTATCTGGAGGGAGAACACATACTGTAAGACGTGCCCATAGAATTCTGTTACCTTTCACCAAACTCTAGGTACTTCCTACATCTCCATGTGACTCAGTGATCATTAGAACAAAAAAAAAAGAAAGAAAGAAAGAAAGAAGTTTTCAAAATATAAATTCTGCAACTACAGGGAGAAAAAGAAATTTTAAATACAGTTTTTCTTACGTATGTATAATAAAAGCTAATGTTTACTAAGGCCTTGACAGACGCTGAGCACATTAAGTGCATATGTGCATATTTTCATTTAATTCTCACACCAACCCTCACAGGTAGATGCCATTATTATGCCCATGTTAGAGATGGTATCGAGGTGAAATAACCTGTCCAAGTCTTAAAGGTTGCCAATGGCAAATCAGGGAGACTCATGAGTGAAGCAGGTCTGTCAGAGCTCAGTGCACACAATTCTCACTCCACACTTTACTATCTCAAACTCAGTCTCCTGTGTACTTCCTTCCGCTCATATATTCCACCTCCACTCTTTTTTTTTGGAGACAGAATCTTACTCTGTCGCCCAGGATAGAGTGCAGTGGCACAATCTCAGCTCTCTGCAACCTCTGCCTCCTGGTTCAAGCTATTCTCGTGCCTCAATACTAGTCCCAAGTAGCTGGGACCACAGATACGCGCCACCACGCCCAGCTGATTTTTTGTATTTTTAGTAGAGACGGGGTTTTACCATGTTGGCCAGGCTGGTTTTGAACTCCTGGATGGGCACGGTGGCGCACGCCTGTAACCCCAGAACTTTGGGAGGCTGAAGCAGGTGGATCACTTGAGGCCAGGAGGGGATTACAGGTGTGGGCCATTGTGCCCAGCCCTACCTCCACTCTTGAATGCCCTCCCCCTCCCTATCTACATCCTAATCATGTTCAAAGCACCAGTTCCCATCTTCCCTGCCACACCTGCAATTCTGTACACCAGAACACAGGCATCAGAATCATCTAGAGTGGCTGGTAAAAATGTAGGCTCCTGTGCTCCACTCCTAATTCAGTGGATTATAAGGTAGGAGAGTGGGGCTCAAGTCTGCATTTTAACAAGGTCACTGGGGGATGCTGAAGTTCATTAGTGTTTGAGCAATTGGCCCACATTACATTGCATGAAATTTGTATACTAATTGCACATTGACCCAGCAGGCATTTTGGAGTCTGGCAAGAATTGTACTAGCTCCAAGTAGGTTCAGTCACAAAGACAGCTGTTTGGCATTTTCCATAAAAGCAAGATTACAGATGCCCATTGTGCTCATAGGTTACCCAACCAAAGCTGGGTTATCCATCATATGGCTTCACTATGAAACGAATTGAGCCTTGGTACTACTAACTAAAGAAACATTAGGTACAGAACACAAAGGAAGAGAGAACACGGTGGCTTGTAAAACACTGAATTATCCTGGGGTTCATATTTACTACATATTTAGGAGTCAAAAAGTATCCATGCCCTTCTGGCGTTTCCACTCCAAACATAACGATGTGCAGTACAAGAAAGAAAAACAGATACCAGACATTTAAATCAAGCTCTGTAAGAAGCCACTTCTAAAAGCCAGGTGGCTAATTCAAATTAGAACACATTTTGTTTCTTTTCTGAATAGCAAGGAGGAGCAGAAAAGACACATTTTCAATGACATTTATAAAGCATTGATTTCCTTTTCTCTCTAACCCAGGGATGCTTCATTCGCTTCAGAGATAACAACCTGAATATGAACGTGATTAACAGTGATGATTTGGTAAGAGGTGTGTTTAGAGCAAACAGCTTCTTCAGCATTAACCAGCATTTATTGAGCACCTACTATCCACAGGGCATACAATGAAATGGAGATTTGAAAAATATTTAGGTTCTAGCCATGGAGACCTAAGGGTAACAGTACCCAGGAAGGATGAAAGAATGATTATGCTGAGTCCTAGAGCAGACCTGGAGTGCTTAAGGAACTTGTACATTTAGTCTACCCAGAAGAATCACAAAAACACTAAAACATAAGTTTTCCTCAACTGCCACATCAACTAGCAGGGTTTGGTAGGGGGAACTACATTCTCCTGGCTGTCCTCCTAGCTCTCCAGAGCAACATACTTGAACAAACAGTTCCTGGCCCAGTCTATAGCTCCAGCTAATTTGAGAAAGAAAAAAAAAATTCCATGCACCCCCTGTTACACTTTGACAATTATTATCTATTTAAAAATATATATTGTTGAAAGGTATTATAAATTCAATGTGATCTTAAAATAAGTTGTATTAAACATAGCAGTACCTACCTTCTACATATATCTAAAAAGTAGTTAAATTGTGTGAGGCTGGGTGCAGTGGTTGATACCTGTAATCCTAACATTTTGGGAGGCTGAGATGGGAGGATCCCTTGAGGCCCGGAGTTCAAGACCAGCCCGGGCAACTTCTCTCTCCAAAAAATTTTTTAAGGTTGGACAGTGTCACACGCTGGTAGCCCCAGCTACTTGGGAGGCTGAGGCAAAAGGATTCCTTAAGCCTAGGAATTTGAGGCTGCAGTGAGCCAAGACTGCACTATTGGACTCCAGTCTGGGTGACAGAGAGAGAGTGACCCTGTCTCTAAAAAGTGTGGTTTATTCGGTCCACAGGCAATGCTTCATGCACTTAGGAATCTGAAGAACTCTTTAATACTTTCAAGGGCCCAGAGCAGAGGCCTGCATCTCACAAGCTTACACCTCTTCTTCCAGGCTCTTATCTCCGGGCTTTTCCTCCCAGACTCTACTTAACAAGGTCTGTGGAAAGAAGTCCCCAGTGCCCTGGTGAAAGCAGAGAGGTTAGACCAGTCAGGAAAAGGGAAACTATGTTGGATTTCTTCAGATGGTTGACAGCAGCATTTTTGAAAGCTGTCAGTGTCTTCACTGGGTTTAGGATTGGGGACTGAGCCTAAACTGTCTCGGAGCAACCACTTGCTTCTCTTTGAAGATGTGATTTCATCTTAGAAGATACCTTGACTGGCATAACATGTGGAGAGTTGTAAAAGGATGAAGCAAAAAAAAAAAAAAAACAACAAAAAAAAACAGGCAAGTCATAAATGTCCAATTCTCTCTAAGGGAGGCAAGTATTGTCCTTAGGAATACTTACCTTATAAAACTGTAGGCAGCAGAGAAGTGGTTTGAAGCAGATCATTCTTAAGGTTTATTCCTCCAAAGTCAAACATGATTTCAGTTTGGGGTCATCCACCAAGCATGAAGGTTGTGGATAACAGTATTATTAATATTCCATAAATTCTTTATACAGTACTCAGTGGAAAACCATCATTTGTAATATTTATCTGGTGCTTGAATGAGAACATGCGATAATATGACAATTCAATTTTCTACTTTGACATTTCAAATATGACCAAGTCATGATAATCAATCAGTAATACATTTATCATCCACATGAAGTCAATTATGCGTCAATAATCAGTGAAATTTTGAACTTGTAACCTAGACCTGTGTGCAGTAGCCGACAGTGAGGGTGGAGACATTTGCTGTAATTGTGCTGTTATTGCTTCTAACAAAATGTTTTATACCTGAAAGGGCAGGCAGTGCTTTTAAACCCTCAATTCTAGTCTGGCTCTTTATTACAGATTGCCTTTTGAATCATAAGCTCTTTAGAAGGGCAATGTGAGGTGCAGTAATAGAAGACGGCTTGAGTCCATAACTCTGGTGTCAGCTGGACTGTGGTTCAAATCCTGGCTCTGCAGTTATTAACCAAGCAACCTTGAGCAAGAGATTTAAGCTCTCTAAGCCTCAGTTTCTCCATCTATAAGGGGGATGGTCATAACTACCTTGTGGGGCTATGGAAAGGTTCACTGTGATGTAGGGCACATGGTGCACAATAAACAGGAACTATCATAACCAAAAGGACATAACCAAAGCTTAAAAACTGAGAGCATGTTTGTAAAAGAATAATTTTTAAACTTCCTATCTAGGCTGGACACAGTGGCTCACACCTGTAATGCCAGCAGTTTGGGAGGCCAAGGCGGGCAGATCACCCGAGGTCAGGAGCTTGAGACCAGCCTGGCCAACATGGTGAAACCCCATCTCTACTAAAAATATAAAAATTAGCCAGGCATGGTGATGGGCACCTATAATCCCAGCTACTCGGGAGGCTGAAGCAGGAGAATCACTTGAACCCAGGAGGCAGAGGTTGCAGTGAGCCGAGATCATGCCATTGCACGCCAGCCTGGGCAAAAAGAGCCAAACTCCATCTCAAATAAACAACAACAACAACAACAACAAACTTCCTATATAGATGAATCAATGTTAAGAGAAGAGAAATATTTAGAATGTAGCACCCATTATAATCAAGTATCTTTTAAAATATTCTGATTACTAGACAACAATTATATGCACTATTTTAATAATATTGTAAAATGGTTGCACTTTGTTCTTTGTTTATTGCATTCTGAAATTCCATGTTAGAATTATAGGCATATAAACCAAGGCTATTAAGAATGCCTGGTAAAAGCGCTTACTGATGCATCATTTAGCCTGTATTTTGTCTTTGGAAGAGAGAAATCCAAATGGCTGCTTCTTTCAAATGTCACCCAGATACATACTGTTCATTTGAGATCATCTAAATTGTGGGTGCGTGTGTGTGCATTTTAACTCAACTTTCCATGGCACCCCACAGAAAGTTTCCATCCGCTATGAGACAATTGAGAACACCATCTGGGACAATTGAGAATACCGTCTGGGACTCAGATGAATTATGATGTTGCCAATATGCATGATATGCATCACTATAGGAGGCTTCCCATGAGCCTCTTCTCTGGTCCCAAACAGTGGGCCTCAGACCTCATGGGACTGCAGAGTTATTGCCAGAGATCCTTGAATCACTATGAGCACAGTCATTCACTGTGTGCAGACTACAGACAGCATATTATCACACATAGATGCATGTTTCAGGTATCTATTACTGTGTAACAACCCCCCCTCCCCCCACCCATGAGAAGCCAAAAAAAATGTATTCTTCTCTCCTAATTCTGCGGGTAGGTTGGTGGTTCCACTGCTCCACTCGGTACTGGCGGAAGTGCTAGGATGGCAACAGTCATCTGGGACTTGGCTGGGCTGGAACATTCAAGATGTCATGCTCGTACAACTGCCTAGTCTTGGCTCTTGGTGGGAAGCTCAGATGAGGCTGTCAACCACAACACCTATATGTGGAATTTCTATGTACATGCGGCTTCTCGAAGTGGCTAGGTTGCAAAAGACAGCACCCAAAAAAGGAGTATTTTTAAAAGTCAGATAGAGGCGGCAAGGCTTCTTATGCCCTAGCCTTGGAAACCACACAGTGTCATTCTATTGCTCAAAACACTCACAGGACCAGCCTGTGATTCAAGCGGAGGGCAATTAGACCTCACTTCTCAATGAGAGTTCTGCTATTTTCCACATGTCTTTCAATGTGTAATTGATAAAATATAAATGTATTCAAGGGCATATTGGATTTTTAGTAAATGTCAATCATTAAATATATTTTCAACCAACTCATAAAAGTGTAAAAGCAATTTAACAAGATGATTAAGCATTCAAGCTATGCAGTTAGATGGGTCTGAATTTAAATCCCTATACCTACTGGCTGTGTAACCAGGAGAACATCACTAAGCCTCAATTTCTCCACATCCAAATCAGCAATAGAAACAGACTTACCAGCGCAGTTCTAAAGATTGCATGAGAAAATGCATGGCAGATGCTTAGCACTCAAGATAAATCAGTTCTTGTAGTTGCTGTGATGCCAGGAGGCTTCTCCTGCCAACCATTCTTCCTCCTCTACCTGCCTCCCTGACCCCATCCTTCCCCCCACTTCATCTGATGTTTACATAAACAAATGGGATGGCTACAATGCCCGACATGTGCTGTGGCTGGAAAGAGTCTATAGCTAGAAACTCACTGGAAGGATCTATTTTAGCACTTGCTTAGGCATAATATTTAACAATGACAAACATAATTTAAGGGGCAAAATGTTGATAGAAGAATAGGGAAAAACTAAAAAAGTAGCCCTATTATAATCAAGTTTGTTTGTTTGTTTGTTTGTTCATTTGTTTGAGACAGAGTCTCGCTTTGTCACCCAGGCTGAAGTGCGGTGGCGCCATCTCGGCTCACTGCAACCTCCGCCTCCCGGGTTCAAGCAACTCTCCTGCCTCAGCCTCCCAAGTAGCTGGGACTACAGCTAATTTTTTGGGCTAATTGTTTGTATTTTAGAAGAGACGGGGTTTCACCGTGTTGCCCAGGCTGTTCACAAACTCCTGAGCCCAGGCAATCTGCCCGCCTCTGCCTCCCAAAGTGTTGGGATTACAGACATGAGCCACCGCGCCCGGCCATAATCAAGTATTTTTTAAGAACTTTTCTTAAACTCCATTGCCTGACAAAGAAGTCAGGAGCTAATGCCTCCTTAGTTTAGTAATCACAGGTGATGACTTAGTTCTGGCCTACTTGCCGTGTTTCTTAGGACAAAACTGAGCAGCAGAATCCAAGGACTGCAGTGCATAAAAAGTTAAAAGTAGTATCTGAGTGCACAGCGGTTAGATTAGGTCTCAAGCCAAGGAAAGCAGGGCAACACAGAGCAGATAACCAGGAACCAAAAGAATCAGCCTGTGTGCTTAGGGTAACAAGCAAGAGCAGACGAATTAAATGGGGTAGTGGGGACAGGTAGGAAATCCAACTGAATGGAAGCCAAAATTCCAATCTCAGAAGCATCAGAAGGTCACAGACAGAATTCTGCAGCTTCCCCGGGGCTATTCCCCTTACTGTCTGTTCCAAGCAACTCTTTCTCACCTGGAGAGGAAAATGCCCCTGTGTAGCTTCTGATCCAAGTTCAGTCCAATCTAGCCAAGTTTAGCCCAGTGCAGTCTGTGGTAACCTGAGAGCTTAATGCAGATTTTAAAGTGAGAATTTTGCTCAATTCAAGCATTTTCTCAGAAGGAAGTTCTTTGGCGCTGGGCTATTCAAGTGACTATTTCATCAAGAGTGAACTGGCCCTGCATACACAATGTATAAGGTTTCTCCTCGATATTTGGAAGCCAACAAGAGTTATCCACATGAGAGGAGCTGTGGAATCTCCTTTTTTTTTTTTTTTTTTGAGATGGAGTCTCACTCTGTCACCCAGGCTGGAATGCAGTGGCGCGATCTTGGCTCACTGCAAGCTCCGCCTCCCAGGTTCATGCCATTCTCCTGCCTCAGCCTCCTGAGTAGCTGGGACTACAGGCACATGCCACCACACCTGGCTAATTTTTGTATTTTTAGTAGAGACGAGGTTTCACCATATTGGTCAGGCTGGTCTCAAACTCCTGACATCAGGTGATCCACCCACCTCGGCCTCCCAAAATGCTGGGATTACAGACATGAGCCACCATGCCCAGCCTGAAATCTACTTTATAAAGTGTTTTGGAACCCCTGAAGGTGAAAATATTTATAAAAGTTAAATGAACAGGCCTCCCTCTGGGGGACACACCTCTGGCATGTCACGGTAAAGGTAAAATAGAGGTAAATTAAAGTTCTAACAAAGTTCTCCTGGTGTCCCCAACATAAAGCTTTTTTTAAAGGCTGCTGGAAGGATCTGCCTACTTCTGCATTCCACACTGCAGTAGGTCTTGTTATATATTAAGACCTCAATGCACAAAGCATTTTCAGTAATGGTATTTCTCCCAGTCCTTTGTCTATACATACAAACTTGCTGAGCTGCCTGTACTTATCATTCTCATGTTTGGTGCTATATATTAATAATGTTGAACAACAGATTTATAGACAAGGCATTAGACACTGAAATTAGACTCACACTAAGACTTTCATATCTTACTGCAGTATTTGTTACTTTTGAGAGCAACTTTTATATGCTCTTTCTTAATTTATAAGCTAGAAGAGAGAGCCATGATTTTACATTCCTGTTGGTACATTTTATATTCTGTTAGTAACACCAAACGAGAAACAGCTTGCTAGGACTCCAGGTCCCTTGGAGAATTCCTCCAAAGCACTGATAGTCAGGGAAGCCCTCCAGTCACTACTCTGACATTATTGCTTATATACTGAATTTTTGCTTAAGCTTAAGAAATTGTAGTTGAATGATTGAATGGCTCAACGGAATCTCATCGCTTTTTGCCCCCTCTCTCTGAGGAGATACTCTTCCAAAAAGCCTCATTGACTAGGCTACATTTCCATTCAAAAGAAGGGTTTCCCTTTTCTAATCCATGATACAAGCCTGCTAGTAATCCTTTGATGATATTCAAATGGCTATCCCACACCTTCAGGTAGACATTTACTGCTTAAAGCCATTGTATCACAGAAAACTTGGTTTATATCTGTTGGTTTCTATTTAAATTCCACTGACTCCACTCTGCCTACTACTTACATTTAAATATGCATTTAATTGGATGGGAGTGTAGCCAAGCAAAGGTGGCAGATCTGTACCCATCAGGGCATGTGGAATTGACTGTCACTCATTAAAGTTATCCTTAAGATAAAGATTTAAATCTATTTCATTTCCTTGCTCAGTATCACTAAAGTAAATAGGACTAAGATACAGGTATTAAAGGAGATTTCCCAGCCAAGAACATTGACAGCTGAAATATAATCAGTTTATAAGATTTATAATGCTATTGACTTTTCTTTTGCACCATAAATTTCACTGCTGACTCTCTGCCTGGGTTTTATTATAATATCATATCATATTAGGGAGATCAGCTTTGCTGTTGATGAATGAAAATCACTCATATGAAAAAAAAATTCCCATTATCAGCTCATCTCCTAATCATATTAGCATCTTTGTACCCTATTATCAACTTTTTTATATAAAATAACATTTACTAATGACAGGGATTTCACTAATGCTATATGAGTGTTGCTAATATCATTTGAGGGTTCTTATCATGCATGTCCTACTTGAAGGCAGACTCTATTTGTTTTCTACACAGACTTTGAAAATTGCAAATAGTGTTTAACAATTCAGGCAAAAAATTGTGTTTTGTGGAAAAACTATCCTCTTGATTAGCATTGAAGGTCCTGCACAATTTTGTCCCAACCTTTGGTTGATAGTGTGACTCACAAATTTGAAGATAGTTGTAACAGATAGAAAAAAACACCGCAAACCTGTTGAATGCAAAGTAGAATATATTTAACTTATTTAGTTATCACTCATACTAGTCTCAAAGTCAAAGCACAGTAAAGTTCAACCAAATTAATTATTATGTGAAACCTTGTATGTTTTATACCAAGTGTTTGTCAATGTCATTGAGTAAGAGGGTTTTTTAACCTACATTTTAGCAAATGCCCAGCTTTCTCAAAGTGAATTGAAACTTGGTTTAAAAAAGAAACAGCATCTTTATGAAATTCATTTTTTAGAATGTGATCGAGTCATTGGAGTTGGTGGCTATATCTGCAAGATGCTGAACCAGCCAATCACCACAGCAATTCAGTTTGACAACCAGTCAATGCAGTGAGAAAATCAATTTAATCAGCTCATTGAACTGTGCAAATCAAAAGCCCTATGTGGCCTTCCCCTCACTGCTAAGGCAGCTGCTTCTCTCTTATCATGGTGGGAAAAGATTCCCAGCCAGCTAGAACTCCCACAAAAGGGAAGTTTGGCTCTTTTGTGTATTTTTAAGCTCCCCTGGCATCTGACACCAAGCTAAGGGACGCTTGCTAGACAGCACCAGATACCTCTCCCAATCAACTCCAGCTCAGGGCTCAATAGCACAATCCAGACTCCTTGGTCCTTGGTGCCGTTCCCTGCCTACCCTGCTCACTTCCTGTAGAATTCAGGGGTCACTTTCGGCCCTGCTGTGAGAGTATAATCTCTCTGTTTCACAAAATGACAGACAGAACAACTCCCCTCCAAAATTTTTTCCAAGGAGTCCTTTTTGTTTTGTTTTTTTTTTTTTTTTGAGACGGAGTGTCACTTCACTCTGTCACCCAAGCTGGACTACAGTGGCACAATCACAGCTCACTGCAGCCTTGAATACCTGTACTCAAGCAATCCTCTCTCATCTCAGTCTCCCATGTAGCTGGGTTTACGGGCATGCACCACCTAATTTTTAAAAAATTTTTTGTAGAGATGGGGTCTCACTATGTTGCCCAGGCTACAAAGAGCTTATTTAAAAGGTTCTAATTACAGAGTCTCATACCTTGAAGATCAGCCAGGAGATTCCAGAATTCCTAAAGTGGTTAGATAATATAACCTGCCTGCTCTGTGGACCTTCCTAATATGTCTCTCACTGACATCTGAGTCCTTGAAATGAAGAGATCATGTCATTATAAGCCATAAAATGACTGGCAGAGAATTCAAAGAGCTGAGGAATCAAAAAAAAAAAAACATAACTGGCAGATCACAGGGTTTATTAAATATTGAATGGCTAGATTAATTTATGAAAAGTAATGGATCTCAAACTTTAGTTGGCATTTTTTTTTTTCTTTTCTTTTTTTTTTTTTTTTTTTTTTTGAGGTAGAGTCTTGCTCTGTCACCCAGGCTGGAGTGCAGTGGCATGATCTTGGCACACTGCAACCTCCGCCTCCTGGTTTCAAGTGATGTCTCAGCCTCCTGAGTAGCTGGGATTGCAGGTGCACGCCACCCCTTAGAGACAGGGTTTCGCCATGTTGGCCAGACTAGTCTCGAACTTCTGACCTTAGGTGATCTGCCTGCCTCGGCCAAAGTGCTGGGACTACAAGCGTGAGCCACCGTGCCCTGCCTAGTTGGCATTTTTTTTAAATCGTCTGAAATCTTTTTAAATACAGATTCCTGGACTCCACCCCCCCCCCAAAATCTTATTTGAGAATAAGAATTCTTGGATTGAGTGCAGGTATCTGAATTTTAACAAATAGCCTAACTGACATGCTTTGATAAGTATCAGTTGTCTTCCACCAGTCTGACGCATCTCTTACTTCAAACAAACAAAAAAAGACTACACAAATGTTTGGTACAAGCCAAATTTTGTACCAAAATTTCTGCTGCAAGTATCTATTTTTGCTGTTGTTTCGATGCATTACTTATTTAAGCCTAGAATGGTCAAGCATTTAAAGCATATTGCCAGCCCTGAGTTCCACTGGAAATTAGTTGGGAAGGCATCCCCAGTGAATGTGTGAAAATATTTTCACACAGAATATCAGAAAGTCTTCATAAATGTCTCCCTTTAGTTGCCTTATTTTTGAAACAGAGTCTCACTGTGTCGCCCAGGCTGGAGTACAGTGGCACGTTCTCGGCTCACTGCAACCTCCCCCTCTCAGGTACAAAGGATTCTTGTCCCTCAGCCTCCTGAGTAGCTGGGACTACAGGTGTGCCACCACGCCCGGCTAATTTTTGTATTTTTTTTTCTCAAACTTTTTTTTTTATACTTTATATTCTAGGGTACATGTGCACAAGTGCAGGTTTGTTACATATGTATACATGTGCCAAGTTAGTGTGCTGCACCCATTAACTCGTCATTTACATTAGGTATATCTCCTAATGCTATCCCTCCTCCCTCCCCCCACCCCACAACAGGCCCCAGTGTGTGATGTTCCCCTTCTTGTGTCCAAGTGATCTCATTGTTCAATTCCCACCTATGAGTGAGAACGTGTGGTGTTTGGTTTTCTGTTCTTGCAATAGTTTGCTGAGAATGATGGTTTCCAGCTGCATCCATGTCCCTATAAAGGACACGAACTCATCCTTTTTTATAGCTGCATAGTAGTCCATGGTGTATATGTGCCACATTTTCTTAATCCAGTCTATCATTGATGGACATTTGAGTTGGTTCCAAGTCTTTGCTATTGTGAATAGTGCCGCAATAAACATACGTGTGCATGTGTCTTTACAGCAGCATGATTTATAATCCTTTGGGTATATACCCAGTAATGGGATGGCTGGGTCAAACAGTATTTCCAGTTCTAGATCCTTGAGGAATCACCACACTGTCTTCCACAGTAGTTGAACTAGTTTACAGTCCCACCAACAGTGTAAAAGGGTTCCTATTTCTCCACATCCTCTCCAGCACTTGTTGTTTCCTGACTTTTTAATGATTGCCATTCTAACTGGTGTGAGATGGTATCTCACTGTGGTTTTGATTTGCATTTCTCTGATGGTGAGTGATGATGAGCATTTTTTCATGTGTCTGTTGGCTGCATAAATGTCTTCTTTTGACAAGTGTCTGTTCATATCCTTTGCCCACTTTTTGATGGGGTTGTTTTTTTCTTATAAATTTGATTGAGTTCTTTGTAGGTTCTGGATATTAGTTCTTTGTCAGATGAGTAGATTGCAAAAAATTTCTCCCATTCTGTAGGTTGCCTGTTCACTCTGATGGTAGTTTCTTTTGCTGTACAGAAGCTCTTTAGTTTAATTAGATCCCATTTGTCAATTTTGGCTTTTGTTGCCGTTGCTTTTGGTGTTTTAGACATGAAGTCCTCGCCCATGCTTATGTCCTGAATGGTATTACCTAGGTTTTCCTCTAGGGTTTTTATGGTTTTAGGTCTAACATTTAAGTCTCTAATCCATCTTGAATTAATTTTCATATAAGGAGTAAGGAAAGGATCCAGTTTCAGCTTTCTACTTATGGCTAGCCAGTTTTCCCAGCACCATTTATTAAATAGGGAATCCTTTCCCCATTTCTTGTTTCTCTCAGGTTTGTCAAAGATCAGATGGCTGTAGATGTGTGGTATTATTTCTGAGGGCTCTGTTCTGTTTCACTGGTTTATATCTCTGTTTTGGTACCAGTACCATGCTGTTTTGGTTACTGTAGCCTTGTAGTAGAGTTTGAAGTCAGGTAGCGTGATGCCTCCAGCTTTGTTCTTTTGACTTAGGATTGTCTTGGCAATGCGGGCTCTTTTTTGGTTCCATATGAACTTTAAAGTAGTTTTTTCCAATTCTGTGAAGAAAGTCATTGGTAGCTTCAGGGGGATGGCATTGAATTTATAAATTACCTTGGGCACTATGGCCATTTTCATAATATTGATTCTTCCTATCCACGAGCATGGTATGTTCTTCCATTTGTTTGTGTCCTCTTTTATTTCATTGAGCAGTGGTTTGTAGCTCTCCTTGAAGAGGTCTTTCACATCCTTTGTAAGTTGGATTCCTAGGTATTTTATTCTCTTTGAAGCAATTGTGAATGGGAGTTCATTCATTATTTGGCTCTCTGTCTGTTATTGGTGTATAAGAATGCTTGTGATTTTTGCACATTGATTTTGTATCCTGAGACTTTGCTGAAGTTGCTTATCAGCTTAAGGAGATTTTAGACTGAGACAATGGGGTTTTCATGTCATCTGCAAACAGGGACAATTTGACTTCTTCTTTTCCTAATTGAATACCCTTTATTTCTTTCTCTTGCCTGATTGCCTTGGCCAGAACTTCCAACACTATGATGAATAGGAGTGGTGAGAGAGGGCATCCCTGTCTTGTGCCAGTTTTTAAGGGGAATGTTTCCAGTTTTTGCCCATCAGCATGATATTGGCTGAGGGTTTGTCATAAATAGCTCTTATTATTTTGAGATACGTTACATCAATACCAAATTTATTGAGAGTTTTTAGCATGAAGGGCTGTTGAATTTTGTCAAAGGCCTTTTCTGCATCTATTGAGATAATCATGTGGTTTTTGTCTTTGGTTCTGTTTATATGCTGGATTATGTTTATTGATTTGCGAATGTTGAACCAGCCTTGCATCCCAGGGATGAAGCCCACTTGATCATGGTGGATAAGCTTTTTGATGTGCTGCTGGATTTGGTTTGCCAGTATTTTATTGAGGATTTTTGCATCGATGTTCATCAGGGATATTGGTCTAAAATTCTCTTTTTTTGTTGTGTCTCTGCCAGGCTTTGGTATCAGGATGATGTTGGCCTCATAAAGTGAGTTAGGGAGGATTCCCTCTTTTTCTATTGATTAGAATAGTTTCAGAAGGAATGGTACCAGCTCCTCCTTGTACCTCTGGTAGAATTCGGCTGTGAATCTGTCTGGTCCTGGACTTTTTTTGGTTGGTAGGCTATTAATTATTGCCTCAATTTCAGAGCCGGCTATTGGTCTATTCAGGAGTTCAACTTCTTCCTGGTTTAGTCTTGGGAGAGTGTATGCGTCCAGGAATTTATCCATTTCTTCTAGGTTTTCTAGTTTATTTGCATAGAGGTGTTTATAGTATTCTCTGATGGTAGTTTGTATTTCTGTGGGGTTTTTGAAAAGATTAATCTTTGTATTTTTAGTAGAGACAGGGTTTCACCATGTTGGCCAGGCTTGTCTTGAACTCCTGGCCTCAAGTGATCTGCCTGCCTTGTCTTCCAAAAGTTTTGGGATTACAGGTGTGAGCCACTGTACCCAGCCTTAGTTGGCTTTTTGAGTTACCTCTGCATTGGCATATTTCCAGACATTCAGCAAAAGAAAACTGCCCACCTTTAGGAAGAGGTGAGAGGAGTCACAGGGAAGCCTAGTTACACTGTGAGGTGAGTAAGCAGCAGAGAGTGAGAGGAAGCAAGCCGAAGCCAGGCAGAAGCAAGACAGTGTAGCCAAGATGAGGAAGCTAAAAATGTCACTCCTGCAGCTTGCTCAGCTCCTCCTAGCAAGAGGAGTCACTCCCTGTCTGTGCCCCTATTCTGACGTGGATATATCTCTATTACAGAGCTACAGCAAAGTGTCCTTCACTGTCTCTCCCGGGCAGTAAGCTCCTTCCAGATGGGGCTGTGGCTGACAGTATCATGGTTAAAAGCTTGTTCTCGAGGCAGACCCCAAATTCAAATCCAGATCTGCCACTTACTGGCTGTGAGAGCTTGGCAACTTATCCTCCCAACCTCAGCTTTTTCATCTGCAAAATGGACACAATAATAACTCCCCTAGAGGGATGGTTGCATGGATGAAGTCAGATAATCCACATAAACTTCTTAGCAAGCTTTCATTATAAGTGTTTAATAAATGTTAGTTCTTATAAATTATTATTTGACATGGTGGATCATGTGATCCACCTGCCTCTGCCTCCCAAAGTGCTGGGATTACAGGCGTGAGCCACCTCACCCTACCCAAAGTTAATATTTTGTGTTTCTTGTACTGACTGGGGACACTGTTAGCAGCAGGGTTTAAGAGTTTGTTTAAAACTCTTCAGGGAGCACAGGTCTCCCCTAGGCTCCCTCTAACCTGAGGAAAAGGGGCTTTGAGGAGGGTGTAGGGCTAAACGGGTTTCCAGGGATACACCTGGGCTGCAAGGCTCCAGGGCAGGGGTGTGGGGATGGTGGTGGGGCCAGCAGGTTACAGCCTCGGAGCTGACTGCCACTCTCCCCTGCTAGCCTGTGAGGCTGGTATCATAGGAAGGCCTGAACTCCTTCCAAGTTGGTCCAAGTTACTTGGAGGGACTCTTGCCCTCTGAGGTCTGGGGGCTGGATAACAACAGAATTTATTATCCAAACCTGGACATGAGTGGGAAAGGGTCTGTTATGAATACTTACACAGGACTGGCCCAGGCAAACCAAGACAGGGGTCACCCTACCCATGAGTGTGGTTTAAGGAAGACCCTTGTGATCAATGAAATGGAAATGAGGACCTCTGGTACCCATCCTACCACAGCCAGCCTCAGCTCCAGCTGGGCACCTGAGGAGGATGGAAGACAAGGGCAGTCAAGGGCTCACTGCTGATGACTCTAAGTATTTACTGAAAGCCTGATGTGAAATGCCTAATTCTGCTGCACCTGGACCAGAAGCCCAGGTTGGGAGACCCCTCGTGGCCTCTTCCCTGGGTCCACTTTTCTCTTAGCTCTTAGGGTCTCACCACTCGGTGGAAAGATATGAAGAAAATGGAAAGCCAGGCACAGCGGCTAACACTTGTAATCCCAGCACAGGTGTGAGCCGAGGTGGGAGGGCTGCTTGGGCCCAGGAGTTTGAGACCAGCCTGGGCAACAGGGCAAAACCCCAAGTCTACAAAAAATACAAAGAAATTTAGCCGGGCATGGTCATGCATGCCAGTAGTCTTAGTTATTCAGGAGGCTGAGGTGGGAGAATCACCTGAGCCCATGAAGTCGAGGCTGCAAGTGAGCCATGATTGCACCACTGTACTCCAGCCTGGGTGACAGAGCAAGACCCCATCTCAAAAAAAAAAAAAAAAAAAAAAAGGGAATAAAAGAAAAAGGAAATCAAGAGAAAGAGGACCAAGAGAAGAGTCTTCCCTAAGCCATACTCTTGGGTAGGGTGACCCCTGTCTTGGTTTGCCTGGGCCAGTCCTGTGTAAGTATTCATAACAGACCCTTTCCCACTCATGTCCAGGTTTGGATAATAAATTCTGTTGTTATCCAGCCCCCAGACCTCAGAGGGCAAGAGTCCCTCCAAGTAACTTGGACCAACTTGGAAGCAGTTCAGGCCTTCTTATGACACCAGCCTCACAGGCTAGCAGGGGAGAGTGGCAGTCAGCTCCGAGGCTGTAACCTGCTGGCCCCACCACCATTCCCACACCCCTGCCCTGGAGCCTTGCAGCCCAGGTGTATCCCTGGAAACCCGTTTAGCCCTACACCCTCCTCAAAGCCCCTTTTCCTCAGGTTAGAGGGAGCCTAGGGGAGACCTGTGCTCCCTGGAGAGTTTTAAACAGACTCTTAAATAGTGTCCCCAGTCAGTACAAGAAACTCAAAATACTAATTTTGGCAGGGTGAGGTGGCAACACATCTGTAATCCCACCACTTTGGGATGCTGAGGCGAGTGGATCATATGAGGCCAGGAGTTCGAGACCAGCCTGGGCAACATGGTGAAACCCCGTCTCTACTAAAAGTACAAAAATTAGCCAGGCATGGAAGCACACACCTGTAATCCCAGCTACTCGGAAGGCTGAGCTGGAAGAATTGATCAAACCCGAGAGGCAGAGGTTGCAGTGAGCCAAGATCACACCACTGCACTCCAGCCTGGGAGATGGGACAAGACTCTATCTCAAACAAACAAACAAACAAACAAACAAAAACACAGCTTTTACTTTCCATGGATTTAAGAGCTAATTTGTTTTTTTTTATCATTCCAAAACTCTTGGGTGAGGGACAAAAGACTATCTAACCAGCTGCTGATTGTCCAGCAGTCACAGGATATTAAAGATACAGGTCAAAAACAGCAAAAAAGCACAATCAGCCACAATAACTAACTCCTGTCAAGCAGTTTACATTCACAACGTGCTTCCACACATATGACCTCGCTGCTGCCTTTCATTCCCACCGAGAGATCAGCATTGTCAGCCCAAAGTCTTCAGGTTAGAAACAGGCCACTGAGAAAGGCTGAAGATTGCTCAAGGTCACTCAGCATGTAAGTGGCAGACCTGGAACCTGAAGCCAAGTCTTTTGATGTCAAACCTTGTGATTCTCTCTAATATGGGGAGTCACATATTCAGATTAACTTGAATTCAATTATAAATTTTCCAGGAATTAAAGAAAAGGAAGAGAGAAAAATACAGAGAGAAAAAAAAGTGAGCGGGAGGAACCATTTAAATAGTACAGGCAACATCTCTGACTCATCCTTTTGTTTGTTTGTTTGTTTGAGACAGGTCTTGCTCTGTCACCAGGCTAGAGTGCAGTGGTTTACTTATAGCTCACTGCAGCCTCAACCTTCCAAGCTCAAGTGATCCTCCCACCTCAGTCCCCAAAGTAGCTGGGCTACAGGCACTGCCACCGCGCCCAGCTTACTTATTTATTTTTATTTATTTTGTTGAGATGGGGTCTCATTATGTTGTCCAGGTTCATCTCAAACTCCTGGGCTGAAGTGATCCTGCTGCCTAGGTCTCCCAAAGTGCTGGCATTACAGGCGAGAGCCACCACTCTTGGCCCCTGACCCATCCTTTTAATGCAAACATGGCATGGACTGCGAAAGCAATCTGAAACATGACAACATCGTTCACTCCACGGGACTCCATTCTCAGATGCTTTCATCATAAGACCGCCTCGCCTCAGTGAACGTGATTCTAGGATTTGAAGGCATGTATTTTTGGACAACACAATCCCTAAACACAAATGAACACCTCTAGGTCATCTGGTGTTCAACCTAAGGAAACAAGCATGCATTAGATGCTGGAGGAAAACTCTTAGGGTGGACAATGTCAGACCCCACATGGCATCTTCCACAGGTCTCAGCCCCCATAGGAGCTGCGGCTCCCGCAGCATCTACCATTTTATAACTGAAAAAGTGTTCGCGCAGACCCAGCTCACCCAATCCTGTCAACACCTTTGAGAAAGGGAGAGTAGGACAGATGTCATTATCCCTATCCTATAGGTGGGGCAGGATAGTATTTTGAAATACTATACTGTGTGTTTCCTCTCCGTATTTTATGCTACAGGAAAGGAAGGAATGGAAGTAGTCAAGGCTCACTCAGGTCAGGCCTCTGAATGTGGGGCTCTCAGAACTGGGCAAGTTTCTTGTGCCTGAGCTTAGCCCAGAAGTCACAGAGCTGCTTGCCACCAAGGCACCTAGCTTGGGCAGAGCAGATGCCAGCTGTGACCATGCTGGACTGAGGCTGGATGATCCTCCCCATAAAGTAAGACACCACTAAGCCGCCTTTCTTCTTATATGTATTAGTCTGTTTTCACACTGCTATAAAGAACTACCTGAGGCCAGGTGTGGTGGCTCATGCCTGTAATCTCAGCACTTTGGGAGGTCTAGGCGGGTGGATTACTTGAGGTCAGGAATTCGAGACCAGCCTGACCAACATGGTGAAATCTCTTCTCTACTAAAAATACAAAAATTAGCCAGGCTTGGTGGTGCATATCTATAATCCGAGCTACTCAAGAGGCTAAGGCAGGAGAATAACTTGAACCTGGGAGGCAGAGGTTGCAGTAAGCTGAAATCATGAAAAAAACAAAAAACAAAAAAAACTGAGACTGGGCAATTTATGAAGAAAAAGTTTTACTAGACTCACAGCTCCACAGGCTTAAGAGGAAGCATGACTGGGAGGCCTCAGGAAACTTACAGTCATAGCAGAAGATGAAGGGGAAGCAAGCACCTTCTTCATATAGTGGCAGGAGAGAGAGAGCACAAAGTGGGAGATGTGCCCCATGCTTTTTTTTTTTTTTTTTTTTAATGAGACAGAGTCTCGCTCTGTCACCCAGGCTGGAGTGCAGTGGTGCAATTTCAGCTTACTTCAAGCTCTGCCTCCTGGGTTCACCATTCTCCTGCCTCAATCTCCCAAGTAGCTGGGACTACAGGCACCCACCACCACGCCCGGCTAATTTTTTACATTTTTAGTAGAGACGGGGTTTCACCATGTTAGCCAGGATGGTCTCAATGTCCTGAGCTCGTGATCCGCCCGCCTCGGCCTCCCAAAGTGCCGGGATTACAAGCGTGAGCTACTGCACCCGGCCATGTGCCACATACTTTTAAACCCCATCAGATCTCATGAGAACTCACTCACTACCACAAGAACAGCAAGGGAGAAATCAGCCTTCGTGATCCAATCACCTCCCACCAGGAACCTCTTCCAATTTAACATGAGATTTGGGTGGGGACAAAAATCCAAACCATATTCTTATACAACCCAAGGGAGTTGGAAGGAACCCCAATAATGACTGTAAATTTCTTCCAAACCCTGGGATATCGAGCACTCACAATCATGTATCTGTTGAATTTTTTTAATGAAATATGAAATCTCTTGCAGAACGTATTTTGTGATTGCAAATTTTTCCCATTACACAAATAAAAAAAGAACAGGATGACAAACATCCATAAACTACACATTTGAGGTAAATGGGCTAGCCTCATCTGGAATAAGACACTTAGTTTATTAAACAACCTGTTGGCTAATTTTTGGTTTTTCCTTTGTTTCCTGTAGAGACCACAGTTGTTTAAAGTGACTTCAGGGACCCCTGTCCTTCGCTGACTTACTGGATTGTCTCTAGCATCAGTTACCCTCCAAAATACTTAGCCAAAGCAGCTTATGTGGCACCTTGGAGATCCACAAAACAAGGGGTTCCCAGAGCACACGGTCATCAAGCAACTTTTTATGCCCTAGTGCCAGGGCCTTGCATCCAGATATAAAACAAAGCTCAGGTACATAGAATGGCTGCCTGTCCTCTAAGGTTCTATGGATACAAACTCACTTGCAATTCATCCTGCTGAAAATGTCTCCTTTCCCGCCACCTACTCGGATTCTGTTCTGCTTCTACTCTGCAGCATTCTGAATTCTGCCTGTTGCTTTTTTGTTTGTTTGTTTGTTTGTTTTTTGTTTTGTTTTGTTTTTAGCATGTAAGGGTGTCTTTTCTCACTTTCAAGCTTAGCTATACATTCAAGGCTTTCTCTTATATTCCCAGCATGTCTCTATGTCCAGAGCCTGAGGAGGGCTTCTCACCGCACCCTGGTTTGCTATGTTCAAGGTAGTCTCCATCAAAAGTTCATTCATTCAGTCAACATTTCCAAGAGCTTATGAGGTGTCAGGCACTATGCAGGGCACAGAGGGCACAAACATGAGTGAGATGGCATGCCTGTTCCCAGCAATCTCATATCTAGAGAGGAAACTCCAGCACAACGGGGCTAGTGCCTGGTATAGGTGTGAACAAAGGGAACAGCAGCAAAGAGAACCGAGCCACTGACTCTGGTGGGAATGGTGGGGAGGGATTTGCATGTATGGCTGTGTGATGAGTGTGACCAAAATCCATCCATGATCTGCGTGGCAGGGAAATAAATTAACCCTGGCATTTATGATCTGTACTTGTTTAAAAATACAATCGAGCATAACGTCAGATGGGTTGTTAGACTGATCCTCAAGAAACCTGGGTCAGAGTTCTCACTCTGCCTCTATGTGAACTGAGCATGGCATTGCACATGGCCAGGTGCCACTTTCTCATAGTATTATTTAATCAATTGAGTTAAATAATCCCTAAGATCCCAACTAGCTGAAAACTACATGATTATTATACTTAATGTCATCATTTTCCCACCAAAAAAGCATTTCTATAAAGTTATTTAAGAAAATAAAGCTAAATATATCTGTTTGCCAAGGTCAACACATGCAAATTTAGCCAAAGGAACAGACCTAGAAGGAGAAAGCAGACACAAACCAAAAGACTAAAGAGAGGAGAGATTGCTGGGGAGCCCTGGACACAATTAGTGGATGAAGGAGGAACGCAGAGAAGTGTGGCTGTGGTTGTTTAGTTTTGACTGACTATCTGCAGGTCACCTTCTTGACCACAAACTTCTCAAAGTTCCAAATCACATCTTCTCACCGCAGCCCACTAAAGAGCACCAAAGGATCTTTCATAAATACAAATTGATTATGAGGAAGCAGAGAGTGTCCATTTGCTGATGTTCGTTGAGTGCTGCTGATAACAGTCTTTCAACCTGCCCCGAGCTACCTTCTCCT
This sequence comes from Papio anubis, assembly GCF_008728515.1. NCBI lineage: Eukaryota > Metazoa > Chordata > Mammalia > Primates > Cercopithecidae > Papio > Papio anubis. Next base: position 36,773,452 of record NC_044984.1, read on the forward strand.
GACAAGCAATTTGTAAGAGGCAATGAGCCCGGTTAATCCAACACACGCAGCCCCCGGGATCACGGATAACAGAAACTGCACGTTCTCCAGAGCACAGATCGGTATGAAGCAAGGTAAAGTGTGATTCTATATGCGTAGTTTCCTTTGCTCACCCAGTTCCGAATAGGTCGCTAGCAATCTTCAACTCAGCTCTGCCAAAGTTGGGTTCCTGTCCCGTCATCGAGGCGGCAAAAAGAGAAGCGCAGCGCCATCTGCCGTCCGTCGAGGGGAGAGTCGAGGCTGCTACGGAATTGCTACGGTGTATGGAAAGGGGTCCTTCCAGTGGGACCCGGACTCCTTTGCAAAGCAATTCTCTCCACTATAAAGGAATACATGAGATTTGTTATAGTGCGAGTTTTTGTATTTTTGTATTTGTTTTTGTTTTCTTTAGGCTTGATAGTCTAGATAAAATTTCTCTGATTTCAGACAAAAATGAAATTAGAAATTTAAACCTAGTGTATGATGTTTTAATGTATGCACTAAACTACAGCATGCATTTCGTAATAAAATTATCTGACCCCAATTACAGTGCTTTCCTTCACTTTCATTTTAAGTACCATAAAAGTAACGGCATACACACAAGCTGATATTTATACAACTATAAAGAGAACTATTGATGAAGGAAAATGTATTCAACTATGTTATAAAATAAACAGCACCTTTTGAGTTACTAAAGTAAATATTTTTACAATAACATTAGAATTTTAAAGCAAATGGTTCAAAAGAAGTCTTGCTTTCCTAAAAAAAAGCTGAAACTTTGCACCAAGTTGGCTGGTTTGTTCTTAATTGCACTTAGTATGTAATTCTATTTTACTACAGCCTATTTTCAGAGCTGACAGCGGGACACTGAGGTTCTTTCAACTATGAATGAAAAGTGCTGTTTAGGACTAGATATTGGCTTTTTAATGTAGATTATTTGGAGCTTGTGTGTTATGACCAGAAAAAAAAAAAATGGTGAACAGGATGTCAAGGACAGCCACAAATATCTCGGAAGCCTCACCTACGGTACCGCCATCCCTAAGATTCTGGAAAGATACTATGACGGGGACCTGGACGGTGATACCCAGAGGCAGCTTCCTTTGGCCACTTTCTCCCAACATCTGATTCCAGTGGATATTCATTAATTAAGCTTCTACTACGATAATTTCAGGTAGGAGAGACCAAAATAGGTAAACTATGCTTATTTTTTATTACAAATATTCCCAAAAATATTTGGAAAGAAAAATATGCTAGAAATAGCATCTTCAGGAAACAAAGTATAGGTTACGCCATAAGAAATTGCTGCTGTTTGATTATTTTGGTTTTTTTCCAAAAACAAAGCAATTTCATATAGTTCACCCTAATACTTAGGAAACTCAAGGATAGGTGCACTGACATGGATGTGATAAGGAATGACATCCCTGGTAAACACAGTCTTTACTAGATGTTTTTTCACGTCTGAGGCTAGGTTTATGAGAAGTTAATTTGGACAAATGTTTTAGTTTGTGACATGACTTTTATAAAAGAGCACCATCACTTAGCAGAATGCACTAGCTCAAATGAGCTTTCAATAGGGGCTGTCGATTTGGTTGTTAAGATTTAGATTCTTGGCCGGGCGCGGTGGCTCAAGCCTGTAATCCCAGCACTTTGGGAGGCCAAGACGGGCGGATCGCGAGGCCAGGAGATCAAGACCACCCTGGCTAACACGGTGAAACCCCGTCTCTACTAAAAAAAAAAATACAAAAAACTAGCCGGGCGTGGTGGCCGGCGCCTGTAGTCCCAGCTACTCGGGAGGCTGAGGCAGGAGAATGGTGTAAACCCGGGAGGCGGAGCTTGCAGTGAGCTGAGATCCGGCCACTGCACTCCAGCCTGGGCGGCAGAGCCAGACTCCGTCTCAAAAAAAAAAAAAAAGATTTAGATTCTTATCCTTGTTCACCAGTTAAGTTTCTGTCCAACTTTTCTTATCGTAGTGTAGATAAGAACTATATATAAAATTAATATTTTCATACATTGACTAGTAGACAATACAAAAAGCTCATTTTTAAGTCAGTTGCTTAAATGTAAACTAGCACTTCCGCAAAGAAAAAGTGGTCCTAAAAGTGGTCAAGTTTTCAGGTCCAGTCATGGGGGTCTACATAATTCACAATTCAGCCACACTCATGTTATTTTACGAATCTGAATTATAAGCCCAAGAAGCAGAAAGACAAAAAAGAAGAAAAAGGATCAAAAACTGATAGTATGGTACTTAGTGTTTATGGTACCATGTTCAGTATTCTGGTAAACTATGTTATTCTTAAGTATTGAAACACATACTTAGTTCTGAACGATGCTGGTATTTTCATATTTCCAAAAAACATGAAATCTAAATTATGTATTCAAAAATCAATGACTCAATTTTTAATTTATGCAACAAAACAAATCTGTGTTCATTTTTTTACATCTAGACAGGTCTATGCACATCAAGGTTGCAACAAGCAGCCAGATGTACAATTGGAAAGCTTCCACTGAAAGCATAAGTCTCAGTCTGTGCATGATGAAACTAAGAAAAACAAAGACAAGCCAGAAATGCTGTCTTCAAAACAAAATAGAACAGCTTACCATAATAAAAAGAGTGCCACTCTAAAAAAAAAAAAAAAGGGTACAAAAATTTTCAAAAGGTACTCTTAGGAGATGGGGTGACTTGAAGACAGAGTCAAAAGAAAATGTCTGAGCCAGGAGTGGTGACATGTACCTGCAGCCCCAGCTGCTTGGGAAGCTGAGCTAGGAAGATAAGCAATCTCCAGGAGTTGGAGACCATCCTGTTCGATATAGCAAGACCCCATAGCTAAGAAAAAGAAGAAAGAAAACAAGACATTATTTTATAGATTTTATCGATGAATAATTTACACTACTATAATGTATGCTTACTTATTTTCATAAATTTTTATATTACTTGAGGTTTTCTAGGTTTATAAATTTTGATATTTGAGATGTTTGAAATTTTGAGTCCCACTGAAATTTTTTAGGAATTCTAAAAATGTGTTTTAAATAATTTGAGGTCCAGCACAATGGTTCACACCTGTAATCCCAGCACTTTGGGAGGTTGAGGCGGGCAGATCACTTGAGGTCAGGAGTACTAGACCAGCCTGGCCAACATGGCAAAACCCTGTCTCTACTAAAAATCATAATAATAATAATACAAAAAGTAGCCAGGTATGGTGGCGGGCGCCTGTAAATCCCAGCTACTTGGGAGGCTGAGGCAGGAAAGTCACTTGAAACTGGGAGGTGGAGGTTACAGTGAGCCAAGATCACGCCACTGCACTCCAGCCTGGGTGACAGAGCATGACTCTATCTCAAAAATAAATAAATAAAATAATAGATAATGTGTGTATTTCACCATTCATTTCACCTAAAATCAGAATAAATAGTGAAGAACCAGAAATATCACTTTCTCCTGGTGTATTGTAATGTCTAGTGGTGCTCAAACAGAGATGGCATGTGGAGAAAGAAGGAACAAAGCACTGGATCAAGAGACCTAGATTTCAGGCTGAACCAGGCCCTACGGAGGCTGTAAACAGTGAATGGTGGCCCCTCACCAATATGAAATTCAAAATACAAATGACATATGCCATAAACTAAGTCCAAAAGAGTCCTTATTTTTCCCATAATGAACAGTAAATATTTTTGTTAAATATTTTATCTTTCTCCCCTAGAATTATTCTGGTGCTCCTGATTTGTTAGTTGCCTGAGAATAAGACATGCTCCATCAGACTCCAGAAAGTTCAGTCCTCTTCAGCCTGTTCTTCTGGTCAGCTCTGCCCATCGGTCATTAACCTCTCTAGGCCTCTTTCTCCAGCAACACAATGAAGGGTTTTGATCAGGTGGCATCCGGGCTTCCACCCAGCTCTGAAGAGTTACTTCCTGCTCCAGTCACTGCAGAGCCAGCCCTAGGCCATGTCTACTGAACCTTTGAAATCCTGCCACATCCCTTTATAAGAGCGTGCTGTTGAGCTAACTCATAGGGCTGTATGAATGAGTGAGAGAGAGCCTTAACCTTGCTGGGTGTGTCCTTATTTTAATATTACAAACCATGAGATTCTAGTTAAGTTAAGAATTTCAGACATTTTTAAGAATGATTTTTGGTTTTTTTCCAGGGGTGATAAGCGTGGTGTTTCCTGAGAGCAGAGGCTTTGGAGCATGACTGATAAGGGTTTAAAGGCTAGTTCTACTGAATGGGTGAAGATGCAGATTTGGTAAGGGCATGGAAAAATAGGCACTCTCAAGTACGCCTCTAGGAAAGGGAGTTTGGGTTATAGCTTTCAAAATTTCCTGCCTATCCACTGTCGGGGCAATTCCACATGACGAATTTTTCCTGAAAATATACTCAAATAATGGCAAAATATGAGTTCACTGCTATAAAGAACTATCTGCGACTGGGTAATTTATCAAGAAGAGAGGTTTAATTGACTCACTCACATTTCCACAGGCTGTATAGGAAACATCACTGGGAGGCCTCAGGAAACTTACAATCATGGCAGAAGGCGAAGGGGAAGCAAGCACATCTTACCATAGCAGAGCAGGAGAAAGAAAGAGAGCAAAGGGGGAAGTGCCATGCACCTCCAAACAACCAGATCTCATGAGAACTCACTATCACAAGAGCAGCAACGGGGAAGTCCACCCCCATGATCAAATTACCTTCCACCATGCCCTCCCCTGACATGTGGGTATTACAATTCAATATGAGATTTGAGTGGGGGCACACAGCCATACCATATCAGGGTAGAAGAACATGGATGGGTGCCAAGGACTCTAAGGCACAGATTGTGCTACTCAGTGACCCACTGCTCCTCAGCACACAGCCACCCTTCTAGACTATGCTTGTATGCCTGGAGCTGGAAGTGTGCAGACCACATTTTTAAGGCTGTCTTGTCAGCCACTTCCTGTTTGGTTCCCCCAACAACAGGCTCTAGTTGTCTTTTCTTGGTCCAAGAAGAGACAAACATTCTGCTTCTGGCCCTGGCAGTGTGGCAGTTGCTAGGGGAGGCTGGCAGCAACTGTAGTGGCAACAGGATTCCAACCCCCCAGCATGATAGACAGCATCTTTTCAGCTATTTCAGTTCTAATCTAGGTACACAACTCTGGCAGAGTCAGAACCAACTCCATTATCTCCTACAGTGCCACCTCTACCCTGGGGGGATGAGCAGCTTCTGATCTCAGATTATCACACCATCTTCCTTTATTCCCAGGGCCCCTAAACCTTCTTCCTTTTGCCCTTCCAACACCTCTAAGACCATTCTAATCAGTTACCTATATTGAATTTTTCTGTTTGAAATACTAAGTAAATTCTGTTTTTCAGAATGAACCTCGAATGATGCAAAGGTCATTCATTCCAGTATTGTATTTGATTTAAAAAATGATTTTACAACAACGTGTCACTCAGTAAGGAAATGGTTAAACAAATTATAGCATAAACAAACAAAAGATTACTATACAATTGTCAAAAAGACTGATGCAGTTCTATATGTACCAAGATGAATCATCTTCAAGTTGTTATAGTTTAAAAAGTAAGTACAGAATACCACATGTCGGATGCTACCACTTGTGTTGATCTCTCTTTCAGTTGAATTTTAAGTTCACAGGCTCTCTACGCTGGCCAACTGCCATCATTTAATTGGCTCCATGGCCACACTGTGGCCAAAAAAACCTTTCTGATCTTCTCTCTACCATTTCCTCTGTTTACCTTCTTCCCCAAAAAATATTGTTTCTGTCATAATCTATGGCTGATAAGATTCATGTGGATCTAAAATGTAATACAATTAAATTCTCAGATCATTTGAAAATCCAGTCACAGATTGGGTGTCCACATTGTAAACTGCTACTTGAGCTTGTTTGGTCTGCAGATTTCTTTGTGTTTTTTAAAGTCTGTGGGTGAGGACTGATGCAGAGTTCTTATGTGTGCATGACCTGTGAGACTAGAAAACTGTAACACATGGAGATTCCTTTTTAAAATTCTGCAATAGATCTAGAGTAAGACTGAGCACCCCCTCATGCCTAAGAAGTAGCCAGGCCTCTTCCTGGTCTATGAGGGAGATGCTCAGACTGTGACTGAACAAAATAACATGAAATGGGAGGAGAGAGATTGTGGAGCTGTAATTTTATGAAGATGCCAATCCACTTTTTGCACTTTATCTGTTGAAAAAAAAAACAGAAGGAAGATTTAATAGCCAGGTGTGCTTTAACTTTTGCAGGGAAGAAGACAGTATTAATGAGAGGAAGAATTTAAACTTATCTGAGAAATAAAGGGTTTTACTTGACAGGGAAGGGAAACTCACAATCAAATTTTGGGTATTTTGTATTGCTGGCAGATTGTCCAATAAGCTAGAGACAGGAGAAATGAGTACATTCCCTGAGGTAAAGGAGTTGTGTAGCCTTTAGGTTTACTTAATGTTTGTCCTTGACTCATTTCAACATTTCTTAGAGCAAAATAAAAGAGGAATTTATAAAGGCAGTCAGGGGCTCTACTGCCTTTTAAATCCTAAGAAGTGTCTAGGATTTTTGAAGTGACCCTATAAAGATCCAAACAGAATTTATCAGTCTGGATTTGCTCAGAAAACAGTTACTACAAGTATTAAGAAAAAAGGAGTTTAACACAGGAATTAAAGACTGCAGCGAAAGAAGGAAAACAGTCCCTAACTTTCTTAAAACATTATGAAATTTATGCATGGGCCTTTTTTTTTTAGCTCATCAGCTATCGTTATTGTTACTGCATCTTATGTGTGGCCCAAGGCAATTCTTCTTCCAATGTACCTCATGAAAGCCAAAAGACTGGACAACGTTGCCAGGCCCTAAACTAAAGCAGTGAATGGGGAGAAGCAACCAAAGCTCACAGGGAAACCCAGGTAACTTCCAGGTTGCACCTGAACATCACAGCTACCACATGGGAGCTCTGGAGAAACCTGCAAAGCCACTGTAACTGGCTGCCATGACTTCCTGTGAATCATGACTTTTGCTTCACCACTGTCTTCCAAATCTCAATGCAAGTTTCTTTCTTGCCCAACTAAGAACCTTACAGGGAAGGGGATTCCGGGGAAATGTAGTTCCAGCTTTACACGATGCCAGGCGGGCAATGGACAGTCTAGTATACAGAACTTCACTATTATTTCTTCACTAAAATCTTTAGCAGGCTGGGTGCAATGGCTCATGTCTGTAATCCCAGCACTTTGGGAGGTCAAGGAGGGAGGATTGCTTGAGCTCAGTTCGAGACCAGCCTGGGCAACATGGCTAAACCCCATCTCTACCAAAAAAAAGAAAAGAAAAAAGATCTGGGCCTGGTGGTGCACACGTGTGGTCCCAGCTACTTGGGAGACTGAGGCAGGAGGATCACTTGACCCGGGTGGTCAAGGCTCCCTAACCATGACCATGACACTGCGCTCCAGCCTGAGTGACAGAGTGAAACCCTGCTTGAAAAAACAAACAAACAAAAACCTTTAGTATTTGACATGTTGGCTACATCTTTCTTTTCAGAATACTTTTTTTCCCTTGGATTCTGAAATGCCACTTTCTCTTGTCACCTTTTACTTGGTTTTTCTTTCTGTCAGCTTTGATGCTTCCTATTCCTCTCCCAGAGACAGTCCTGGGACCTCCTTGCTGACTCCATTGGGTCTCGTGACTTTGAGTAGGTCTGTGTTCTGATGACTCCCACATATAGATCCCCAGCTCAGACTCGGCCCCAAAACTCTGTACTCCTGTATTCAAGTGCCCTCTTGACTTCTCTGCTGTCATGTCTAATAGCCAAACCAAACTCTAATCCCCCACACAAAAATTTGTCCCTCGTTCTTCCCCATCTCAAGAAATAGCAACTTTCTTTTTTCAGTTGCTCATGTCAACAAAATCATCCTTGATTTTTCTCTTTCTCTCATCCCACATCCAATCCATCACCAAATCCTATCAGTTCTATGCTAAAAATATATTAAGAATCTGACCACTTCTCATTACCTCTGCCTCTGTAGCCCTTTGTAAACTCCTGCCTGCATTTCTGCAGTGGTCTTCTAACTCACCCCACCTCCAAGTCTATTTCCAATACAAGAGGCAAAGGGATTCACCTAAAACATAAGTTAGATCACATCACTCCTCTGCCCAAAAGTTGACAATGATTCTCCATGTCAGTCAAGACTAAAGTCCCAGTTTACAACGTCACATTATCAGAAAGGCGTTTCATGACTATCTTACATAACACAGCAGCCCCATCAACACTCTCCCGGGACCTTGTTTTATCTTTCTCTGTAGTGTATATTACCATCTGGCCCATTGTGTACTTGCTTATTTAGTATTTTATATCCCTGCTATGGACAGAATTATGACCTGCCCTCAAATTCATATCTTGACATCCTAACCCCCAATGTGATGGTATTTGGAGATGGGGCCTTTGGGAGGTAATTAGGTTTAGATGAAGTCATGAGAGTAAAGCTCTCATGAAGAGATTAGTGCTCTTACAAGAAGAGGCATCAGTGAACTTTCTCTCACTCTTTCTCTCTCTCCACCCCCCACTTCCCTTCCTATCTCCACACATTAAGAAGGCGTTCACTTGCAAGCCAGGAAGAGAAACTTCACCAGGAAAGGAATCAGCCCGCACCCTGATCTTGGACTTCTAAGCCTCCAGAATTGTCAGAAAATAAATTTCTGTTGTTTAAGCCACCCAGGCTGTGATATTTTGTTAGCTCAACTGCCTTGGTTCAGATTTGGACAACGTCACTCTTTCCAACAAGGTTATGAGATACATAAAGGACCAGATTTTCTTTTTGTTCACTGCTGTATTTCCAGCCACTACTTGCCACTCAAAATATAGTATATCTCCACAATGAATAAATGACTGAATGAATGAGTTGCCCAATGTCATGGCTAGAATGAAGCATAGCCTGAGCTAGCTCAGATGCTAGCTGATAGCTACACAGTGAAGTAGGGATAAGTCTTAGCCTGAGCCTTATTGGTTAAGATTAAATAACTGTGTGACTCTGATTTGCAAATGGCAATATAAGCAACCCATCTTCAATATTCTAGTACATTCAGAAAATGCAGATACAAATTCTGCGTCTCCAGGTTTCTCCTATGTGAAAGGAATGATCATTCACTTAAGAAAATCTTATAGCACATCTATCTTGACATGATCTTCACCTGGTAAACAGCATTTGGGAATTCAGAAAACACAGCATTAAATTCCACTCCCCATCCAAACCACAGAAGTGTGTTTATTTCTTGAAGGCTATTGCAGAACTAACTCCCTAGTATAAGGGCCAACCAGCACTCTTGAGGTCTTGACTTTAAAACCAAAGCAGTGCTTTCTTAATTGCCCAAGAGGGAGTGCATGTTGGTAAAGAAACATAACTCACAATGTGAATTAGCTTCTGCTAGTAATTCATCTGGTTCCACTAAAACAGAAAGCTCAAAACCATTCAGACATGTTTCCTTGAGACTGCTGAAATAAGATTCTTTTAAAAGCAATAAGCAGTAACCATCCCTGAAAATCAAGCCCAAATGGGCCAGAAATGAGAAGCGGTTTGTAAATTCTGAGTTTTGGCCCACTGGAGCCAATTACTCTAACAGGGACAACCTTGGTGTCTTTATTTGGATGCTTGAGATAGCCTGTTTACTGCAAGGTAAGTGATTGATGTGCGCTCTCAGTGTAATTGAGGAGAAACCTCTCGGATCACAAATTCATCCAGTAATTACTTTAGGATTCCTCTGAGAAAGTGTCTACATAATTTCCTTTGTATGTGTTTTCCAAAAGGACATATGTCTCCTATCCAGTGTTCTCTAAACCACAAATGTACTCCATTGATTTTCTCAGGCTACTGTGTGTTGATTTTCAGCCCACAGTGTATAAGGTGAAAGGAAACAATAACTGAATATAGAAAATATTGATCTGCAACCATTGATTCAAGGCCCCGGGGTGTCAAAAGATTAGTTACTCTTAAGAGAAGTCCTGAAGGTGACTTTCAACTACTTTTTATTGACCAACACAGACCAGATAAACCCTTCTGTTCAAAGCCATAGGCTCTTCTCCAAGAGCCATAATGAAAAACCATTTTACTCCCTTGCTTGAGATCCGGGTAAGATAACATAGTTTCTAAGTACATTTAAATGATGTACTGTTACCAAATGATTCATGGGATTCTAATTTAACTATAATAACAACTAGTACATTTAGTGTTTACTATGTCCCAGGAATTGTTCCAAGTGATTGACATATATTAACTTATGTAATCATCACAACACCCCTCTGAGGTAGGACCAATATTATCCCCATTTTACAGAAGAGGAAACTGAGGCACAGAAAGAATAAGTCACTTATCCAAAGTCAAACAGCTAGTAAGTGTCAGAGCCAGGCTTTGAACTGAAATAACTTGGCTCTAGAAATTATACTGTTAACCACTGCGTGATGATAGCACTCAAATGTTAAGGGAAACCTGAGAAACTTCATTGAACAAAGTTGCAAATGAAAACTATTGAAATATTGGCCATTATTCTGCATCTGCAGAAGGTGAAGAAGGAAAAGCAATATTTTGAACTGTAAGTACTTTTCTGTTTTTTGGTGAAAAAATAATTTAGAATAAAACTAAATTAATATATCATCCCATAGCTGACTAAAATACTCAGGGAAGATTTCCTATCATCATTTATACATTTTTAATCCCATACACTATAATCAGTTCCCATCAAAACCACAATGAGACACCACTTCACACCCATTAGAATGACCATCATTGAGAGAAAGAAAGAAAGAAAGAAAGAAAGAAAGAAAGAAAGAAAGAAAGAAAGCGCCCATCATGGTGGTGTACCTATAGTCCCAGGTACTCAGGGGGCTGAGGTGGGAGGATTCCCTGAGCTCAGGAGCTGCAGTTCAGCCTGGGCAACATAGCAAAACCAAACCTCGAAAAAATATTTATAAAAAATTAGCAAAACAGAAATTAACAAGTGTTAGTAAAGATATGGAAAAACTGGAACACTTGTGGGTTGTTGGTGGGAACATAAAATAGTGCGGCAGCTATGGAGAGCAATATGGAGATTCCTCAAAAAAGTAAATATAGAATTATCATATGATCCAGCAATTCCACTTATGGGTATATAACCAAAAGAATTGAAAGCGGTTATTCTAACAGATATTTGTGCATCTATGTTCATAGCAGCCAAAAGGTAGAAACAACCCAATGTCCATCAATAAATAAATTTGTAAGCAAAATGTCATATATACATACAATAGAAATTTTATTCAGCCTTAAAAAGGAAGGAAAATCTGACACATGCTACAATACAGATGAACCTTGAAGACATTATGCTAAGTGAAATAGGCCATCACTAAAGAACAAATACTATATGACTCCATTTAAATGAGCAACTTAGAGTGCTCAAATTCATAGAGATAGAAAATGGAATGGTGGTTTCCAGGGGCTGGGCCAAGTGGGAATAAGGAGTTTTTGTTTAATGGGTACAGAGTTTCCACTTGAGAAGATGAAAAAATTTTGGAGATGGATGGTGCTGATGGTTGCACAACAATGTGAATGTACTTAATGCCACTGAAATGTACACTTTATGGTTAAAATGATAAGTTTTATGTTATGTATATTTTATAATAAAAATACTATATTTGTTCATGTGTGTCTGTGTGCATATATGTGTGTATAGATAGTTACTATATTTTTAATACTAATCAAAGCTGTAAACACTATTCTGTATCTTTTTTCTTCTTATAACAACATATCTTAGGGATAATTCCATATTAGTACATTATTTTAAATAGCTTCCTGATACTCTATGATATGGGACACCATAATTTAAGCTACCTGAGAACGATGATTATTTAATTGTCCACAGTCTCATTACAATAAACAATGCTGCAACAGCAACAACTGCAACAACGACAAAAATTTTTGAGAATCAAAAGTACATAATAGTTCTTGCATTAGGATAGATGAGGTAATGTGATGCTAAAAAAGTAACCCCAAAACCTTCCATTAAATAGGAAAAAAACTCTCAAATTCTCTTAACATAAGAGTCTGTTTCTTACTCATGCTACGTGTCCTGCAGGAGTCAGCAAGGCCCTCTGCTCCACACGGTTCCACCATCTTCCGACTGTATCATCTAGATGTAGCTTCCCTCTCTGATCATTGGGCTTTCCACTGTCTTGTTCCAGAAGGAGACTCATTTCATTATCCAAAACTAGTATTTGCTCTTTGATGAGTATTATGACTACCTCTTCCACACTTCAATCGCACAAACAGAAAAATTTTCTCACTATAGGTAAGTCAAAGTTTTACAAATTAATTATGGAATTCTTTCTGTAATGCTCCAGTGATAATTTTCACTCAAAAAATATTTTTATCATTCCTACTACATACTAAGTGCTGTCACACGGGAGGTATTCAGTAAATATTTGCTAAGCAAAAAGCAAACAATCCCTACTTGTCTAGTAACTGCTGCTCTTTCTTCCAGAGCAATCAAACCACTAGAAATAGGAAGAGTAAATAAGAAATGACTTCCACTTAAATACCTAGAAATTAACCTAACCAAAGAAGTGAAAGATCTCTGTAATGAAAACTATAAGACACTGGTGAAAGAAATTGAAGAAGACACACACAAAAAATGGAAAGATATTCCATGTTCATGGACTGGAAGAATCAATATTATTAAAATGGCCATACTATCCAAAGAAATCTACAGATTCAATGCAATCCCTATCAAAATACCAATGACATTCTTCATAGAAATAGAGAAACAATCCTAAAATTTATATGAAATCACAAAGGACCCAGAATAGCCAAAGCTATCCTGAGCAAAAAGAACAAAACTGGAGGAATCACATTACCTGACTTCAAATTATAGTGCAGAGCTATAGTAACTAAAACAGCATAGTACTGGCATAAAAGCAAACACACAGACCAATAGAACAGAATAGAGAACCCCCAAAAAAATCCATACATCTACAGTGAACTCATTTTCAACAAAGATGCCAAGAACTGACACTGGGGAAAGGACAGTCTCTTCAGTAAATGGTTCTGGGAAAATTGGAGATCCATATGCAGAAGAATGAAACTAGACCCCTATCTCTCACCATACACAAAAATTAAATCAAAATGGATTACAGACTTAAATCTAAGTCCTCAAACTGTAAAATACTAAAAGAAAACATTGAGGAAACTCTCTAGGATGTTGGACTGGGCAAAGATTTCTTGCATAATACCCCACAAGCACAGGCAACCAAAGCAAAAATGGACAAATGGGATCACATTAAGTTAAAAAATCTTTTTTTTTTTTGAGACGAAGTCTTGCTCTGTTACCCAAGCTGGAGTGCAATGGCACAATCTTGGCTTACCGTAACCTCCGCCTCCTGGGTTCAAGCAATTCTCCTGTCTCAGCCTCCCGAGTAGCTGGGATAACAGGCATGTGCCACCATGCCTGGCTAATTTTGTGTTTTTAGTAGAGATGAGGTTTCTCCATGTTGATCAGGCTAGTCTCAAACTCCTGATCTCAGGTGATCCACCTGCCTCGGCCTCCCAAAGTGCTGGGATTACAGGCGTGACCCACCGCGCCTGGCCAAGTTAAAAAATCTTTACAGAAAAGGATACAATCAACAAAGTGAGCAGACAACCCACAGAATGGGAGAAAATATTCCCATCTGACAAGGGAGTGATAACCAGAATATACAAGGAGCTCAAACAACTCTAAAGGAAAAAATCTATTAATCCAAATAAAAATGGGCAAACATCTGTCAACAGATGAATGGATAAGGAAAATGTAGTGCAAATATACAATGGAGTACTATGCAGCCATAAAGAAGAATGAGATTCTGTCACTTGCAACAACATGGATGAACTGGAGGTCATTAAGTTAAGTGAAATAAGCCAGGGACAGAAAGACAAACTTTACATGTTCTCACTTTTTTGTGGGAGAGAAAAATCAAAACAGTTGAAATCATGGAGATAGTAGAATTATGGTTACCAGAGATTGGCAAGGGCAGGGAGCAGGGAAGTGGGGATGGTTAATAGGTACAAAAAATAATTAGAAAGAATGAATAGGACTTAGCATTTGCTAACACAATAGTGTGACCATTGTCAATAACAATTCAATTGTAGATTTTTAATTAACTAAAGTAGTATATTTGTATTGTTTGTAACACAAAGGATAAATGCTTGAGGTGACAGATAACCCATTTACCCTGATGTGATCATTACACATTATATGCCTGTATCAAAATATATCATGTACCTCATAAATATATACATCTACTATGTACCCACAAAAAATTAAAAATTTTAAAATTAGAAAAGAAAGAAATGACTTCTGGCTTTCTTCTCACCTAGTCACTTGGCCAGACCCCAAATGAGTTTAACTTCCTGTTTGACAGTAAACCTTGACTGTCGGGAGGAGAACCAGGAATCTAACTGAGACCGAAACTACAACTAAGTCATAATCACTGCCCAGTTCAAAATTCTCATTGTTTCAAGGTCAAACCAGTGTTTAAGATTGGCACTTAAACATTTCAGCTTAGAGCTTCCATTTGCATTTTGCACAAATATTATGCATAGGTGAGAGAAAAGAATATGATACAGGCTAATCCAATAGCTAATTAGCAACACCTGCACCAAAGCAACATTAGCATCTTGCTATTAGGTTACTGTTTGCATTACAGGATAAGTTATTATACCTGTCAAACTATGACAACACTTGCTTCATTTTTCATTTCGTACATAAATTTAAATGCCATTTTTAATAGCCCCCCCAAAATTTAGATGACATTTTACTATTTCCGAACTTTAGTAAAATGACAGAATTTCAATTCAATTCCTAAAAAATTAGAAAGTCATATTTACATAAATGAACATATCCTTTTAATTATTACTATAGGGGTGTCTCTTTTACTCTATCTACCTGTTCTCCCTGAGGCTCTAACAAGTAGATACAAACTCTAAAGCTAGTAACACATGCTAATGCTCATAATTTTATCCCTATGCTTAACAGAACACCCAGTTCACGCAGGTGCTCAATATATATTTGTTGTATTAATTAAATTCAATTTCTGCCTCTATGTTGATAACTCCCAAGCCTCCAGCTCCAACCACTTTCCAACCTCTGGGGTCTACTCACTTAACAAAATCTGTCTTTGAATATTTCACTATTCCACAGACACTACTGTAATCCCCCAATGGGTTCATTTTGCCAGCTGCCCAGAAAAGCCAATGCACTGAGAATAGCAGGGTTTTGCAGCAAAGAAAGAGTTTAATAATCACAGAGCCAGTCAAGCCGAAGGATGGGGCTTACTACTCAAATCAGACTCCCTGAGAACTCAGAGGCTAAGGTTTTTATGGATAATTTGGCAGGCATGGGGGTAGGGGATGGGTGCTGCTGATTGATTGGGAATTATATCATAAGGAAGGTGGAAAACAGTCCTCCTGTACTGAGTCAGCCTCTGGGTGGAGGCACAGAGCCAATTGATTCATGAGTCATGGGTCCTGGTGGAGTCAGTTGGTTGCCAGAATGCAAACGTTTGAAAAACACCTCAAAAGGCCAATCTCAGGTTCCACAATAGTAATGTTATTTATAGGAGCAATTGGGAAAGTCACAAATCTTGTCACCTCTGGCCACAAGACCCCTGAGCAATAACGGATTCTTCAAAACTACACCTACATTATAGCAGAATTCAGCCCCCTCCCATAATCTTGTGGCCTTTCATTAGTCTTAGAAAGGCAGTTTCAGACCCCACACAAGGAGGGGGTCCATTTTAGAGAGAGAATATTATCATCCCTGCTTCAAAGTTAAACTATAAACTAATTTCCTCCCATGGTTAGCTTGGCCTACACACAGGAATGAGCAAGGAGAACCAACCTGTGAGGGCAGAAGCAAGATGGAGTCAGTCATGCTAGACTTCTCCCACTGTCATACTCTCTGCAAAGGCAGTTTCACTACATGCTCTACTATGATTAACATTCATATGATTTTCAACATTGATAGTCACTCAGCTCAAGATCAAGAATTCACAGTGTTCCTTGTCCACACATGGGAAAATTCTTTCTCCAGTCCTGGAAGGAGTGTCATGTTGTGAAATAGATTTTGGAGCAGAAGTCCTAACCTGGGAGCAGAGGAGGGTTCTTAGGGAATGTAGAAACCCCCTAAAATTGACACAAAATTTATGTTGTATGAATATTCTCTCTCTATCTCAGGGTAGGGGTGGGGTTGCTATAAGACCCAATGTGTCCTCAAAGGGAGAAGTCGGAATATGACTTTATAGCATGATGCTTGCCATACCATCATTAAAATTTTGCATCATTCTATTTGCCTTCAAATGTCTAAAGGGTTTTCTGACATGATAAAAAAAAATGGATCAGATTTGTTCTGTGAGGCTTCAGAGAACAGACCTAGCATGAGGAAGTTAGAGAAAAGCACATATTCACTCAAGAGAAGAAATTCTGCCTCAGCTGTCGAAACCGGCATGAGCTGATTGGTGTGATAGGGAGTTACCTGTTGAAACGTTTTCAAACGAGGCTTGTCTGTGATCCTTTGGATGGGTGTCTCCAAAGAGCTTTATCTAGCGTTGACTAGGTGTAGTGGCAATGGGAAGATAAAAAATGGATAAGAGGTATCCTCTGCCTTTAGGAGCTCACAATCTATGATACCATACTCTACATTCATAGGTACTTGGAAATTAACACGATGTACTAAATTTTTACTTTCCCTCAAAATCATCCTATTTTTGAAATGTTATTTCCCCTAAATACTAGCATTACAACTCCTTATGTATTAAAAAAAATCTTCAAAATATTTTGCATTCCATTTTTGCAGTTAAAATGGCATTGATTTACCCAACATACTCAAACCCACACTTCGACTCTTAAGATTGAAAAGTTGTTCATTGTGCATACCGCCATGGGAACTAATCTAATGATCAAGGCTCCATGTTTTCTGTGAAATGGACTCAGATTTTGCCTCCAGCTGTATAATATAGAACCCTGTAGACAACATTTTTTAAGTTACCATTAAAGGTATAAGAACATTTTCCAGACTCTACAGAAAACTACTCTTTCAGACTATAGTAGCCACTTTTCTTCACAGCACCAAGCTGAAAAAGTACTATAAGTCAAAGTCATTATACTCGGAGAGCACATATATGCATTTAATTCAACGTCCATCTAAGACTGAACTATAGCTGTGGCGACCTACAATTTCTCACAGACAGATTTATTGTGAAAATATCCAAAATGGCCTTTCTACTCAGCGCACATCTACTCTTATATTGTGAGAATATCATCTCTGATGTATACTTTGTCCAGGCTAAGGATATTCTTTGCAATATTCACCTGACTTTGATCACCAGTTTGATCATTCAGTTTCTATTGCAGAAAATGTTCTTCAGTTTAAAAATATAGTCTTAGCCAGGCATGGTGGCTCACACCTGTCATCCCAGCACTTTGGGAGGCTAAGGTGGGAGGATTGTTAGAGTCTAGAAGTTCAAGACCAGTCTGGGCAACATAGTGAGATCCCGTCCCTACAAAAAAATTTGAAATTAGCCAAGAGGGGTGGCTCACTCTTGCAGTCCCAACTACTTGGGAAGTTGAGGCAAAATGATCGCTTGGCCCAGTAGTTGAAGACTACAAGTCACTGCACCCCAGTCCGGGCAACAGAGCATTACCCTGTCTCTTAAAAATCAATTAATTAGGCCGGGCGCGGTGGCTCACGCCTGTGATCCCAGCACTTTGGGAGGCCGAGGCGGGCGGATCACAAGGTCAGGAGTTCGAGACCACGGTGAAACCCCGTCTCTACTAAAAATACAAAAAAATTAGCCGGGCGCAATGGCGGGCGCCTGTAGTCCCAGCTACTTGGGAGGCTGAGGCAGGAGAATGGCAGGAACCCGGGAGGCGGAGCTTGCAGTGAGCCGAGATCACGCCACTGCACTCCAGCCAGGGGAACAGAGCGAGACTCCATCTCAAAAAAAAAAAAAAAAAATCAATTAATTAAAAATAATAATTTAAAAATTAAAATTAAATAAAAGTATAGTCTTAAACAAAGATTATTCAAAGCAAGCCAATTTTATATATTTTTTAATCTTTACAGACTTTTAAGGTTATGACATTTTGAACTAATTTTTGTGTTTTTAAAATAATAAACTGATTTTTATAATATGCTCAATAAAAACAATAGTTTTGTCAACCTTCTCTTTTATATTAGGGAGTAAGGAGAGCTGAGGAGGGAAGAAAGAAAGATAAACAATTTTCAGTATTTCTCTTGGCTGAGGTGATAACTTCCTAATGCATAGCTAAGTTCATTTAAAAAAAAATACATTTTCCAAAATAAACAAGAAATCCAGTTTTCAGAAATAGGCCAAAAATTGGCACAAAGTATAATCAATAGGTCTTGGACATTTTACCCTGATGTGCTGACTATGAAATTCCCTTAATTCTATATAATATAAATCATCTAACAGTATTAGAATTAAACATAATTTGAAATTAATGATGTGAGCAATTTATTTCCATTATCATTTAATCAAGCCACTTTCATAATATAACTATTCACCTTGGCTTTCCAGAAACTAATGAAGGAAATAGCTTCTCAAATGGCAGGGGGGGCGGACTTTGGCATCTGATCTTTTCCCATTTGTCACTGACTACTTCTGTAACCTTGGACAAGTTACTTCACCTCTCTAGGCACAGGTTCTCATGTGAAAATAGGCACAATATTACTTACATTACAGATTATGTTCATCTATATGGCAAATAATTATCAAAAGATCACTAGGAGTTGCTCACATAGATGTTAGAAATTCAATTAAGAACTAAGAACGAGATAGACATGGTCCCTATCCTCATGAAACTTATAGTGGAACACAAGGATAAGAAAGCAGAAAAAGAAATAATTATATATCATGACGGCTGCTATACAGGAAATACACAGGGGTAGAAACAGAGAGCAACAGATAGGGTCCTAATTATACAGAGTGATCAGTGTTACAGGAAAGATGACAACAAAATGAGATAACAGAAAAAGCACTTGACACACAAAAGGCATTCAGTAAACAGTAGTTTTTATTATGTATTATTGCTTCAGAATACGACACGGAGAAAATTCTGGAATAAAATTGGTAGAATGTGACGTTTAAAGGAATGGCAGCCTAGATATTTTCAAAAATTCTCCTACAAGATACCTAGATAAACTGAATACAGTATAACATCAATCTTTTCTCATGCATCGTTGAGTTCACTTAAAAAAAAAAAAAAAAAAAAAGTAAAGGAAATTCCCAAGGGCAAAGACTCACAAGCAAGCTGTTATAGTTATAGTTATAGACTGACACTGAAGGAGCAGTTGGCCTCAAAGCAATTGCCAGTTTCCATTATCTAAAGTCTTGGATTTTAATGGCTGCTTGGGAACAGGAAACAAGGCAGTGAGCTTGCATAAGGTAGGGATCTGGAATTGAAGCCTCACATAAAGTGTTCACACCTATCTAAGTGCAGTGGCTCACACCTGCAATATCAGCACTTTGGAAAGCTGAGGCAGGACTGCTTGAGCCCAGGAATTTGAGACCAGCCAGGGCAACACAATGAGGTCCCATCTCTCAAAAAAAAACCTTTTTTTTTTTTTTTTTTAAATTAGCCAGGCATGGTGAGGTGTGGCTATAGTCCCAACCACTCAGGAGACAGAGGCAAAAAGATTGCTTGAGACCAACATGTTGAGGCAGCAGGGAGCCACTCCAGCCTGGGTGACAGAGGGAGACCCTGTCTCTAAAATTAAAAATTAAAAATAAAATCCTCACATTCAGCTTAACAGAAGGCTGAAAAAAAGTTGTCTACCCAACAGCAGAAAGGAGAAACAAGATTTGTCAGTCTTGACCCAGATTCAATGTGCTTAAAAATAAAAATCTCTCCTGAGATTTATAACTATAGCCTTAATGTCATGCAGTTAAGATTAAAATTCTGTCTCTGGTTTTAAAAGCTCCAAAACAAGACATTAACAGATAAAGGTCAGACAAATATGATTTCACAATCCAAAATTACAAACCACATCAGCAAACAAGTCACCATGAGTAAAAATCAGCAGAAATAAGAAATTAGGTCCTCAAGGACTTCAGCTATTGGAAATATCAGATACAGGTACAGAATACAAAATGAGAATTGTAAAAGAAGCATATAGTGACTAAAAGTAAAAATCCATAATAAAAGATTACACTGACAATGGAGTAGAACACACAAAATAAAGTTATAAATAAAAACCAAACTGAAATAAAATATAGGGACAATTATCAACTATAAAAATATAATGGAGGCCGGGCATGGAGGCTGATGTCTGTAATCCCAATACTTTGGGAGGCCAAGGTGGGCAGATCACAAGGTCAAGAGATCAAGACCATCCTGGCCAACATGGTGAAACCCCGTCTCTACTAAAACTACAAAAATTAGCTGGGTGTGATGGTGTGCGCCTGAGTGGGACTCCGTCTCAAAAAAAAACATATATATATATAAAATATATATACACACATATGAATATATATATATAAATTGTCTGAAAAATGCCTGAAATTTAGTCAAGTATCCCAAAAGATCTGTAATAGAATGAATTTATATATCACAAATTTTAGAAAGGTTGGGGACTGAAAATACACTATTGGAATAGTCTCATCTTTAGTGAAGTAAAGAAATCTGTGCTTTTAATACATAACATAATGGGATGCCTGAAATCTTAGACTTTCATTAGAATTACCGTATTTAGAAATGAAGCAGCTATTCACTTTACAATTTGAACAAGATTAATATTTGCAAAGAGCCCCTGTTAGAAAAGTAGCTTTTGGCTACTTTTTGGTCTCACTCTATTGCCCAAGCTGGAGTGCAGTGGTGCAATCACAGCTCACTGCATCCAGCCTCATCCTGCCTGGGCTCAAGTGATTCTCCCACCTCAGCCTCCCAAGTGGCTGGGATTTATAGGTGTGAGACACATGCCTGGCCTAGACTAGATTGTTTTAATAACAAAAAGAAAACTGAAAATTTTGGAATCCGCCCAAGGTATTGTTAGGAGGTTGTAAAGTGAGATTTGGCATGTGATATAATTTGAATATTTGTCCCCACTGAAATTTCATGTTGAAATGTAATCTCCAGTGATGGAGGTGGGACCTGGTGGGAGATGTTTGCATCATGGGATGGATCCCTTATGGCTTGGTGCTGTCTTCCTGATGTGAGTGAGTTCTTGTGAGATCTGGTCATTTAAAAGTGTGCAGCACTTCCCCCCTGCTTGCTCTCTCTCTTGCTCTCTCTCTCTCTCTCCCTCTCTCCCTCCCTCTCTCTCTCTCACTCCTGCCCCCACCATGTGGCAGCCTGCTCCTTCTTTGCTTTCCACCATGACTATAAGTTTCCTGAGGCCTCCCCAGAAGAAGATGCCAGCATTATGCTTCCTATACAGCCTGCAGAACAGTGAGCCAACTAAACTTCTTTTCTTATAAATTACCCAGTCTCAGGTATTTCTTTATAGCAATGCAAGAATGGACTCACACAGCATAGAATTATTAAAAGCAGTTTATACCCCCATTTATTTCACATCTCACTAATGCAGTTACATATATGTAAAAGGCAGAAGAGTACTGTACTCAGCTTTCAAGCCCCAAGATGCTTTTCAGACCTGCATTAGAAAAATTAGAAAAGCTAATTTTATTTATGAATAGAAGTTCAAAATCTATCTAGAGAGATGGGCTATGCGAACATAAAATGTTAATGCAAAATACTTCACATAACAACAAATGACTAAGGGCTGACTGCATGGCACAGACTATGAGATGAGAGAAGGAAAAGCCCTGTGAGCTACTGGTGAGGTTTCATGGCCAACACAGGACCTGTGCTGCACCTGGAGAGACGGGTATCGTTTGCAGTGATAAAGAGGCGTGCGGGGGATTTTGCAGGTAAAAGGACTATCATGAACAAAGATGCAGAAATGAAAATCCAGGCATCATGGTCTACCTGACTGCTGCAGAATTCACATGAAGGAACAAAGGGACATATGTTTCGAGAAGGAAAAGGTCAGATTTGAAGCTATGACATGTCAGCCAAAGGAATTAGGATTTCATTGGATAAGCAATAAAAAAAATTAGAGGTTTTGTACAAAGGCTTTGAGATGATTGTCAAATGAAGACTCAGAGAAGGGAGCATTTAGAAAAGGAAAGAAAACATTTATTTTCCAAGACAGACAGACTTCGGCAGAACTGGCTAGCCAAACATGAGTATTTACATTTGAAAGCAGAAAAATTACCCAGGTTTCTAAGTTAGCATTAGTTTGCACAAGCAGGAAAAACAGTAGCTTTCTCACATGATTTTCATATTCACAAAGGTCATGATATATCTTCAGACACCACCATGCCAATTGTCAAACAGAAAATGGTTTACAGAAAATATTCAAGGTTTTACCACTATAGAGACCACACCCAGCCAGAGTGACCTTGTTAATTTTGATTTATGTCTGATAGTTGCATGTTTTCTCTGGCTGCCATATGTGAAGTGCTTAGTTATATTGAAAGCAGGGCAAAGTGTCATTTTCACTTCCATATGATCAAAGTAGAATTAGGGATCAATACATTTGACACTGGTATTTAGTTTGGATTGTTGGGATTAGCAGAACCAGGAAGACCAGAAGGCTACGTAGATCTGAGTTGTGTGTGTTTTCCGGCTTCACCACTAAGAAACTGAGGCAGAAGGGTCAACCCACCTGCTCGATAACATATTACACAATATAATGAGGCCATGATGGAAAACTGACATTACAGTTTTCAGCCCCACCTGTCCAGCCCTTCTGATTAGCTTGCTAAACCATTTTACTCCTTTCAATAGCCACCAGTTAATTAATTCAAGTGTGGGTGTGTTTTGGAGTTACTTTCAACAAGACAAATGCTATAGGCCTCACAAGCAGTGCCTATAATTCAATTATTCTTAATTAGGTGGTGCTAATCTAAGAAAGAATCATCGTGCAAGTTCCTTGATGCCTCCCTGGATATCTCAGCATTATTGTCAGAGCATCTGCCTCCTTTATTGCTAATTCTAAAACATATGATTTACCTCCCATTTTATTACATTTTGGGGTTTTCCCCCTTGAACCTGGAATGTGCAATTGGTATCTTAATACGTTCTTAATCTGGCCTCAGAAGGAGCAATACGAAGTTACAAATATGCCTCTGTGGTATCATACTGACTCAGCCATTAAGAGATTCCCATTATTTCTGCTACCTGGCTCCATCTGTTTCTGTGATGATGGAAGGAAGCACTTTCTAAAATCTTGACTGTTTATTTGGTTTTCACTACATGATGAGCTTTCTGTTGTTCAGTACTCATTAAGCACTTAAAAGAAGTATAATACAGTGCTATAATATAATTTATAAGTAGAGAATTGTTTCCATATATGTTACCCAAAGATGTAAAATTTAAACCTTCTCAGATCTTTGTGTCACACAATTATTTTTTTTAACAGAATGTTGGCTGAGACCTTTTCTTTTTTCCTGATACTGCTGTTAATTTAGTCCTGCTTTTTACTGGTCTAACATACACAGGACCATCTGCCAAAATATACACACGGCTCCATAACTAGGCAATTACATTTTGTCTATGTATAAAACTGCATTCAGGCAGCAAGTGTTGGTGGTAGAGGTAGGAGGGGGAAAGAGAAGGACAAATTGCAGATGTTTTAGACCTGGAAGTAAAAAGGCTAACAAAATGTTCCAAATAAAATTATTTTTGTTGTTTTTCTTTTCCTTTTGCAAAATAAGTTTGTTTTTTGAAATTATAACAAACATGGTTACATCACAGTAATAGTTCAGTAAGATTCAGAATACTTCAAAGATGGTTTTGCTCATCAAATGAACTCAACAACTTAATTTTTTAAATGCAATTGTAAATTAATATAAGTTAAAGTACAAATAAAACTTTCCCTTTAAAAGTAATTTTTGAGAACAAAGCCTGGCCTTGCAATCTTTGCCTTTTCCTTCCTCTGCTGGAAATGTTCATCTAAGCTGGTTTTATGGGATCTTATTTAAAAAGCATCATTGGGCTGGGCATGGTGGCTCATGCCAGTAATCCAAGCACTTTGGGAAGTCTAAGCAGAAGGATCATTTGAGCCCAAGAGCTTGAGATCAGCCTGGGCAATATAGTCTAAAGAAAATAAAATTTTAAAAGTAATTAAAAAGCATCATATTATCTAATAGGGTGGTAATGCAGGAGGGACCCTCTACTCCAATTGGATTTCAAACTGAGAAGCTGAAGCTGTATGGATCACTATGTCCTTTTTTTAAAAATTGTGTTAAAATACACATACCATAAAATTTGCCATCTTAACCATTTTTAAGTGTACAGTTCAATTGTGTTAAATATATTCACATTGTCATGCTATCAATCTCAAGAACTCTTTTCCTTTTGCCAAACTGAAACTGTATACGCATTAAACAACTCTCATTCCCACCCTCCCAGTCCCTGGAAACTACACCCTTTTAAGAAAACCCTGTTTAATTTCCCTTTAGTGCTGTCTCATCATCGCCATCAGTTTTCCGCCTCTGGGAAGTCGCGTCACCTGCTCTGTCACCCTGCCCTCTAAAGCTCTTAGCTTTGCCACACTCATCTCCATTCTTTTCCTAAACATCAGGCTCCTTGATATTCCTAATCCTAATCCTACTCAACACTCTCTACATCCTCCTCAGCATTTGTATTGGCTAGTGTAGCTCTTTCTCTTGTTAAAAATCATTTTAGATTCATTCTTTGTTGGCATTTTATTTATTTTATTATTTTATTTTTTCAGACAGGGTCACCCAGGCTGGAGTGCTGTGGCACAATCTTGGCTCACTGCAGCCTCCACCTCCTGGGCTCAAGCTATCCTCCCACCTCAGCTCCCAAATAGCTAGGACTACAGGCTCACACCACCAAACCCAGCAACCCAGACACCTCGCCACAAGCTCTCACTCATATTTCCCTGCAAGCTCCAAATTCTTCACCCACACCAGCACTTAGGGAGAACTGGTTAGTAGCTCTTTCTTGATCCTCCTCCCTTCAGACTTTCACTTCTTCAGCTTCCCTCACAATTGGGCAAGGTCTAATTCCTATAATTACTTCCTTATTCTGTGACATTTTTGGTGGTTCTGCTTCCCTGACTGAACACCAACTGATACAATGGTAGAGGAAGAGAAACAATTTCCCTCCACCTTTCTAAGTTCAGCAGCTGGGGCCCTGCCAATAAAATTGACAAAAGACAGATTAATAGGAGAAAAGGCATACAAATGCTATTTGATATTAATATGTTCACATGCCCACGGAGGCCTTTGTATAAAAGAAATGAAGATTCAAAGAAGTAAATAGGCGTGAGCACTTATATACCATTTCAACAAAGAATGCTAAATTCTGGAGCTACGACAGGTCAAAGGAAAAGGAGGCTAGGGAATTTCCTAGGGTTGGTAAATTGTGAGACAGTATATATATGAGGAAATTAATGGGAAATAAAGGTTGTTTAGTAAGATTTGTTCTGCAGATTTGTCTTGGTGCATCTCAGGGCTGATAAGAGTTCCAGAGTCCTCTCAAATAATTAAGAGTCCTGGTGATTAAGATTTGTTCTCCTGGGAGCTGTGGCTCACACACTGGTAATCTCAGCACTTTGGGAGACCAAAGCAGAAGGATCATTTGAGACCAAAAGTTCAAGACCTGCCTGGGCAACATAGCGAGACCCTGTCTCTACAAAAATAAATTAGCCAGGTGTGGTGGTGCACACCTGTAGTCCCAGCTACTCAGAAGACAGAGAAAGACTCCATCTCTTAAAAAAAAAAAAAAAAAAAGAGTTGTTCTCTTCTTTCTTATAAAAAAGAGGTAAACATCTTTACAAGTGGAAATTTATGTCCTGTTTTTAGTCAGATGGAGGAGGGCAGAGAGTTTTTTCTGCATAAGCTATTTCTTAATTGCCTTCAGTTCAAAATAATCCTCATGCCAAAGTGGCATATTCTGGTTCCCTTCACAATATATGTATGTGTGTAGAAAAATGTCTGAAAAGATACAAACCAAATGTAAACCCTGGTTATCTCTGAACTTATGTGAATTTTTTTTACCTTTTACTTGTTTGTATTTCCTAGTTTTTAAAAGAATAACTGTGGATTAACTAAGCTGAAATGACTACAGACAGAAAAATATCTATTTACATTACGACAATTGAGTAGCAACCCATTCTTAAACAAGAACCCTGGTAGGAATGAATGGGACACAGACTGCCTGGCATTCATATGAGAACCTTCTCTTCAATGTAAGCAGCCCGAAGTACTCAATTTATTCCCTGGGATGAGTAAGGAATCTCTGAAATACTGTGGATTTTTGTTAAAAAAGGAAAGAGACAGAATTATACATTTTCAGACTTTTGATTCACTTTCACATTTCTTTACTGAGTCTTTTCCCACCCTGGCAAGGCAGATATATAAATCTTAGTTTTACAAGGAGAGGGACTGACACATAGGACAAATAGGAGTCAACTAAAGAATTTATAATACAAATGTTTTGTGCTTAATGTTTTTCTAAAAACCATTCCAAATAAAGATTAAGGTATTTATGAACATATAAAAATTCTGTATGTGTTTGGTCAGTCTTGGCAAGGAAGTGGTTGTCAAGGATTTTTTGTTTGTTTGCTTTCACAAAGCAGACTGATTTATCTGCAGGCAAAGTGGGCAAGTGTTTAGAATAATTGATATTTTATAAAGTATTCATAATTAATAATTATTATAAATTAACTTCGTAGACAACATTTTGGCACAAAAGTTGGCAAATGATCAGCAGACTTCACAATTATTTAAAAATGAACATTGTAGCAAATGAATCTGTTGTGTGCAGCATATAATTACAGCACTGTAGATAAGGTGCTAAGCTATCAAAAGGAAAAGTATGCTCTAAATTGGCCTCCTGGAGCATGAGGGTAGTGAGAAGTACATTACAGCACTCTAATAAATTACTTACGTCACCAGCTTGGGCAACATAGTGTGACTTCATCTCTACAAAAAAAAATTTTTTAATTAGCTGGGCATAATGGCACACACCTGTAGTCCCAGCTACTCAGGAGGCTGAATGGGATCACTTGAGCGAGGTCAAGGCTGAGCTGAAATCATACCACTGTATTCCAGCCTCGGTGACAGTGTGAAACCCTGTCTCGGGGAGAAAAAAAAAAAAAATTACCTATGTCAAATGGGCGAATACTAATATAAAAGTCAAGAGAAATTCTCTTTAAAAATGAAAGTTAAATAATTCTTCCAGTAATTAACTACATTTCCCCAAACAAGACAATATAGCAAAGGGGAAAATAGAAAAACAAAAGGATACATGTTTGATGTTCTGAGGTTAAGAATAAGACCACTAGGCCAGGTGCGATGGCTCATGCCTATAATCCCAACATTTTGGAAGGCCGAGGAGGGCAGATCACCTGAGGTCAGGAGTTTGAGACCAGCCTGACCAACATGGTGAAACCCCATCTCTACTAAAAATACAAAAATTAGCTGGGCGTGGTGGCAGGTGTCTGTAATCCCAGCTACTCTGGAGGCTGAGGCAGGGAGAATCGCTTGAACCTTGTAGGGGGCGAAGGTTGCAGTGAGCTGAGATCGC
This sequence comes from Papio anubis, assembly GCF_008728515.1. Lineage (NCBI taxonomy): Eukaryota > Metazoa > Chordata > Mammalia > Primates > Cercopithecidae > Papio > Papio anubis. Next base: position 36,801,069 of record NC_044984.1, read on the forward strand.
ACCATTGCACTCCAGCCTGGGTGACAGAGTGAGACTCTGTCTCAAAAAAAGAAAAAAAAAAAAAAAAAGAATAAGACCACTGAAGTCTGGTCTTGCCACTTACTGTCTTAGGCAAAATATATGTTTCTATCACTCAGTGTTCTCATCTATAAACTGAGGATAGTACTATCTAACCCACAGTACTACCATAAATATTTGATGAGCTAATTAATATAAAGCAAAAAGCATCATACATACTGCTCAATAAGTATGAACCATTGGAAAAAGCTTATCTCCTTTAATAAACTGATATGTGTGGGGTAGGAAAAGGGACTTTATGGAAGATAGAGCTTAAAATAGCCAGAGATTAGCTAAATGAGTCTTTTGCACATTTTTAAGCTAATATGCTAATTAGCATCACTAGAAATTAGATAGTAAATTGAGAAGAACAGATAGAAAAGAGAATTAAAACTCCTTATGTTAAAAACAGCAACAAATTGTTGAATTAAACATAGTAAGTTGAACTCACATATTTACCTTTGCGTCTTCACTAACTTCCACTAAAATGAAAGTGTGATGGTTAATTTTATGTGTCAACTTGGGTGGGCTAAGTAATGCCCAGATAGCTAGTAAAACATTATATCTGTGTGTGCCTGTGAGGGTGTTTCTGAAAGAGGTTAGTATTTGAATCAGTAGAATGAGTAAGGAAAATTGCCTTCAGCAATGTGGATGGCCAGGATCCAATCCATTAAGGGCTCAAATGGGGGGGGGCGGGGGGGAAAGAAAGAAATGTAGAGGAAAGGCAAATTCTCTCTTCTTGAGCCGGGACATCCATCTTCTCCTGCTTTTAGACAATGGAGCTCCCAATTCTCAGGTCTTCAGCCTCGGACTACATTGCACCACTGGCTCCAGGTTCTCCAGCTTGCAGAGGGCAGGTGGTGGCACTTCTCAGCCTCCATTATTGTGTAAGCTAATTGCCATAATAAATTTCCTCATATATAATCCCTATTGGTTCTGTCTCTCTGGAGAACTCTGATAAACACGGATAGTAAAAGAGGAAAGACATAAACCCACACGAACAAAGAAAACTGGAAAAGAGATAAATGCAGCAACAAAAATTTGAAAACTGGAAAGCAAATGAAGAAGTTATTATCCTCTTCTCTGCCTAAATGTAAGCAGGCAATAGGGAAATCCCAGAAACAAGCTATTTGAATTTCTAAAATCCTAGGGAAATATCAGTGGCCCAAGGTGCCACTGAAAGTAAGGGAACTGATAGACTTAATGCATGAGAATTAGCTGAAAGTTCATATAAGATGCTGCTAGACTACAGCCATCTTTTTCACCCCTCCTCTCCCTTCACCCCCCACCCCGCCCCCCAACTCCCACACCTGCCCTCCACCCTTTGCCACCATGCAACACCATTCCTCCACTATGGCAGAGCCTGGAGTTTAACTGGTTAGAGTTTGACCAAAAAGACTGAATTTGGGTACACTGTGCTTTACAGAGAATGACAGGTATTCTACCAAAAAAAGGTGGGGGTAGTTTAAGTGAAAGGCAACAATCCCTTTCCCCTACTTAGATTCCAAAATATGGCAGTCAGTTTCAAACCACATAAACAAGAGTTTCTTAGGAATCTGACCATTACCCCCCACCCCCCCAAAAATACTTATACATAGAGAGTCAGGGGCTCCCAATGAAACAGCACAAATAGATTACTGTGTTATAGAGTCTATCAGGTGATAAATCCCACCCATGCATAGAGTTTCCCATCAGCTTTTAGTTAGCTCGATATTAAATATGAGAAGATAGTCAAGAATCATCAGTCAGAAATATTCAATCTAATATGAAAGACAGAGGTCAAAACAAAGAATAAAAAGAAACTGTGACTGAGCTAATACAAAATCATTAATATCCGTGGAGAGATAAGAGTGCATCTTTGAAACAAGAACAATATGCTATTTAAAAGGACATTCAGAGAACAACAACAAAAAAAACTATTCTTGGAAATTAAAAATATGAAAACAAATGAAAAACTCAATAGAGGCCGGGGGCAGTAACTCATGCCTGTAATCCCAGTACTTTAGGAGGCCGAGGCAGGCAGATCACCTGAGGTCAGGGGTTCAAGACCAGCTTGGCCAACATGTTGAAACCCCATCTCTACTAAAAATACAAAAATTAGCTGGGTGTGGTGGTGTACACCTATAGTCCTAGCTACTCAGGAGGCTGAGGCAGGAGAATTGCTTAAACATGGAAGGCAGGGGTTACAGTGAGCCGAGATTGTGCCACTGCACTCCAGCCTGGGCAGCAGAGTGAGACTCTGTCCCAAAAAGAATGAAAAAAAAAAAAACAAAAAAAAAACTCAATAGAAGTTTGGAGGTAGGAGAGAAATGATAGGTATATTAGAGAACTAGTCCAGGCTATGAAATGTCTGAAAAATACATGTTCCAGAAAGAGAGATAAAAGGTGAAAGGATTCAAGACAATTTCCCAGAAATAAAGGATCAAATGTCAAATGTCCAAATCAAAAGAGTTTTTAAAGTACCCAGCACAATGAAGGAGAAAAGGCTCATCCCCATGTTCATCATCATGAAATTTCAGAACTCCAGGGAGAATTACACAGCAGAATGAAGACATCCAGGAAGAAAATACTTTAATGGTTTCCAGAAAGACAGGCCATATACAAGAGTTCAAGAATCAGAGTTCCATCAGACATCTCAATAATAATATTAACAATTTAGAAGAAAACAGAACATATGCCTTCCAAATTTAAAGGCCAGTTGCTGTCCAAATTAGAATTCTATACGCAGCCAAATTATCCAAAAGGGGAGCTCTAGAACACATTTAGTTTAGATGTGCAAGATAGGACACTGATTGTTACCCTTCAATATCTTTCTTCTTCTTTCTGTCCTCCTCCTCCTTCTTCTTTTTATTCTTCTTCTTCTTCTCCTTCTCCTTTGCCTTCTGTAGTAAACATGACAAATTCTATCTGGACCCTTGAACATCCAGAATATGTAAAAATTTTCCAACTTCCTCTGCAGCTAGATGTGTCCATGTGACTAAGTTCTTGGGCCAAAAGTATGTAAGTAGAAATAATTGATGGTACTCCCCAAAAGTTTTATTAAAAGCTAAAAGCAGGCCCTTTTCCTTCCATTTTTTCCTCCACAGCTAAAAAGGAAATGGTAGATGGAACCAGAATGGCATTCTTATACTACTGGTGGAAGCCATTTGTTAGGAATGACAAAGAGCAGGCTAAAAGGAGATTGAGTCCCTGATAATAATAGAACTTCCAAATCAGCTTTGACTACATTTATGTGAGAGAATAAGCTCCTATCTTCTTTTTTCTCATTTAAAAGAAAATTATCAAATTGATCATATTTTTATAAGTTTAAAGATGTGACCATCTTACTTTATTACATCTCCATTAAGATAGTTCAGTATTTAGGTTACAGGTATATGATGGGAGTTCAATTCTCTTTTGTGATAAGCATGGATTATTTGAGCTATCATTCAATATTCGTTTTTCAGAAACATGAAGCTTGTTGACTCATATTCACATTCACATTTGCTACTTTTCAAAATCATTTCTTGGGGCCAGGCGCGATGGGTCATACCTATAATCCCAGGACTTTGGGAGGCCTAGGTGGGTGGATCACTTGGGCTTAGGAGTTTGAGACCAGCCTGGGCAACATGGTGAAATCCCATCTCTATCAAAAATACAAAACATTAGCCGGGTATGGTGGCACACACCTATGGTCCCAGCTACTCAGGAGGCTGAGATGGGAGGATTGCTTGAGCCAGGGAGGCGGAAGTTGCTGTGAGCCAAGATCACACCACTGCATTCCAGCCTGGGTGACAGAGTGAGATCCCCTCTCAAAAAAAAAAAGAAAATAATTTCTCCTCATCTGTGGCATTAAGCCATATTGCTTATAATATGAAGAGCTGTTGACATCTTTCCTACCCATAAACATGACCATATGACCATCACTTACTCATATTTTCATGCATCCAAGTGCATAAAAAGGCAGTAAGTACATTTCTTAGAATATACAATTAAAAGCAGATTTTAAATCTACCTGTTTTTCTTAACTTCTGTTTGTTTTCTCCCACAGTTAAGTAATAGTAATTTTTCATTTCATTCTAATCACACTAGTAATTTTTCACACTAATACAGTGTGTAATACATTCCCACTGTATTAATCTGTTTTCACACAACCATGAAGAAATACCCGAGACTGGGTAATTTATGAAGGAAAGAGGTTTAATTGACTCACAGTTCCGAATTGCTGGGGAGGCCTCAGGAAACTTACAATCACAGCAGAAGGCAAAGAAGTAGGCATCTTTTTCACAGGGTGGCAGCACAGAGTGAGTGCAAGCAGGGGAAATGCCAGACACATACAAAACCATCAGATCTCGTGAGACTCACTTATTATCATGAGAACAGCATGGGGGAAACCTCCCCCATGATCCAATTACCTCCTTGACACATGGGGATTATTGAGGCTACAATTCAAGGTGAGATTTGGGTGGGAACACAAAGCCAAACCATGTCACACATCAAAGACAAGTATGCTCTGGTGCACAGCTGTTAAGTTTCCATGAAATCAGGGAAGACCATGAACATTTCAGAAGAGCACTCTTACTAAAGCTTATATTTGAATGACTGGCTGGAAATGCATCGATGTTCAGGGCTTTACCTGCTCTAAAAGTGCACAGGTCATATGCCCACACTGTGTCTATCCCCTCCCTGGTGACATGGTCTACGGACCAGTGGGGGAAAGGGAACTGACAAGCAATGACTCTGGCATCATCCTCAAGTTCAAGTTTCTTCTCCAACTGCAGCATCATCTGAGAAGCACACCAAAAACAACAGTGTTTGAGTACTATGAAAAAGTAACTGCCCACAAATCTGAAATATAAAATTTGGCAGAGTCATGCACACTTTCTTGCCAAGCATGATAGTTGGAATACCAAACTAGCCACTGATTTAATTCACAACCAACTGATGTGAATCTTTGCTTTGCAGCTGCTATTACTGTGTTATTAATGTGTCAATCGCCATTACTAATGTCTACCAGGGATCCTCCTCTGCATAGCAACATTTTCACATTTTTGATCTGCTTTGTAGTTGCAGGTACAAAAGGCAAACAGACTTCTCAGAGGATTGGTGCTATAAATGGCATAGCTACAGCATACAGCCACGAGAGTCCCACCCACAATCTCAATAAATAAAAAACCCCTAGTTGCTTTTCTTCAAACTGTTGGCTTCAAAAGTCGAAGGTAGAATATTTCTTGACTGACTTTCTTTTTAAAGTGTTTCTAGGGATGTGCCTCCCCTTCCCTCTTTTGGGAGTTTCTATCTTCTTTACGCCACCACTATTTTGGGTTTCTGTCACTGTAGTCAACCTTATCCTGGCTAATCCTACCTAATGTATAAGTTTATGAAGGTTTTCTTTGTAAATTATTAAGTTCTATAAATATGGATATATATATATAACATATTTGTTGATTGCATTATTTAAATCTTCTGTATACATCTGTTTTGTCTTCTTGATATGCAAATTATGAAAGAAGTTTATTAAAGTGACACTATGATGGTGGCTTTATCAATTTCTTATATTTCGGGGGAGATTTTTATGTGTGTATACAAAACCATTATAAACTAGCCCTTTGCCACATTTTAAACTTGAGTTTTTATTTTTTCTGATAATACTACATTTGGCTTCTTCTGTTTTTATTTTTCTGCTGTGTCTTTCCCCACTTGCTTATTTTCAAACTTCAGTTGTCACTTGCTTGAGTATTGCAGAATTGATCTCAGAGGATTCTGAAGGTTGTTTTTTTTTGGGTTTTTTTTTGGGTTTTTTTTTGTTTTTTTGAGATGGAGTCTCGCTCTGTCGCCCAGGCTGGAGTGTAGTGGCATGGTCTCAGCTCATTGCCAGCTCTGCTTCCCGGGTTCACGCCATTCTCCTGCCTCAGCCTCCCGGGTAGCGGGGACTGCAGGCGCCCGCCACCATGCCCGGCTATTTTTTTGTATTTTTAGTAGAGACAGGTTTCACCATGTTAGCCAGGATGGTTTCGATCTCCTGATCTCGTGATCCGCCCGCCTTGGCCTCCCAAAGTGCTGGGATTACAGGTGTGAGACACCGCGCCCGGCCAGACAGACTTTTTTTGAGGGATGCTAGACCTGGGAAATTGCCATTAGCCTCACCACTCTCATGGTAAGCATTCAGAAAATGTTGGGATCATTTTGCCTCTGATTTATGCGCAGTTATATAGCTCAGGTCTCTAGAATAGTCAGGTTACAAGGCAATAGGCAGGGGTTGTAAAAAGGAGATGAAAATCCTGTGAGAATGGTAAGGTGAGATTCCCTTGTGTAGCAGAATCTTCACTTAGTGCTGTTGGTAATAAACACAACTCTGTTTCCCTATGGAAATCTTTGGAGACTGGCAAGTCCACACCACCATTAGGTAGCATGTTATGTCATATCCTGACTTTGTGGAATTGAGTCCATAAGTTTCCATATTCTTTCCTATAAAAAACATTATATCCTTTAATAACATTGGAATTTTTTCCACCATCATTGGTGGATTTTTTCACATCATCATTTTGTTATGAAAGTCACCAGGTATGTCTTTTGCAGAGAACATGAAGCTAATTGCTGGATTTTTTTTTTTCCTATAGTATGACCACATAGTTACCGTATCATTTAAAAAATATCTTGCTCATTATTGGATAGCTCTGTTGAGATCTTTAATATGTTCTGATAAAGTATATGTTACTTCTCATCCATCACATTGAACATTTCTACGTGCCAGGTATGTATCAGTAATAAAACAGAAAAAAAATAAATTCCTGTTTATACTATGGTGAATCGGGGGAAAAGATGTTGACTAACAGAAAGACAATAAACATGGTAAATAAATATATTATATGTTAGAAGCTGATAAGTACTATGAAGGAAAAAAAAGAGCAAGGTGAGAAGTGAGACATATAGTCTCAAATTGCAACTGTACATTAGTAGTCAGGATAAATGTTTTCGTGATTGTTGTGTAATGAACTACCCCAAGACTTTAATGGCTCAAAGCAACAACCATTTTATTATATCACATGATTTTGTGGGTCAGGAATTTGGCTACGGCTTAACTGTGCAATTCTTCTGTTCTGCCTGGTGTCAACTGGTAGCTAGGCTGGGCTGCAAAATCCAACATGACTTCACTGGTCCAAGAGGGTTCAAGTTGACTTTACTCACATGCCTGGACTTGACAGGGAGGACCAGAAGCCTAGGTTCAACTGGGACCCTCTCCTTCCTCCATGAAGTGTCAGGATGTCTCCAGGTGGTTTCTAAGCAAGGTATCAGACTTCTTACAAGGAAACTGAGGATTCTAAGAGTCCCAGGTGGAAATTGCTAGTCTCAAAGCTAAGTCTGCCAAACTCTGTTGGTCCAAGCAGTCATACACCATCCATTATTCAAGGGGATGGGATATGGATTTTTACCTTGATAGGAGAAATGTCAAAAATTTTGTGGCTATGCCTTTACCTAGCAGGAATCATTAGGAAATGACATTTCACTAAAGACTTGAAGAAGATGAGAGAATTGGCCAGGGGATATTTGGGAGAATAGAGTTGCAGAGAGAAAACAACAGGGCAACATTCCCTAGTCAATAGTGTGTCAGGCATTTCAATGTGACTGAAATAGAATGTGCAGGGGAAGAATATTAAATGGCATATGAGAGAGAACGGGGAGGGGATGGACTTCCAGCAGATCCTGCGAGTCTTGTAGCCATTTAAGGACTTTGGATTTTACCATGAGTGAATGGTGGATCACTGAGAATTGAACAGAGGTGTGACATATGACTTATCTTTTAAAAGGATTATTCTAGCTGATATGTTAATAGTCTGTTGCAGTAATTTAAGCAAGAGATCACACTTGCTTAGACAAGCATAGTAGAAACAGAGGTAGTGATGAGTGATTGGATTCTGGATTTATTAACAATTTGAAGATTGATATAGGATTTTTAATGGCTTGAATGTGGAATGTATGTGATCAAGGGAAAAGTAAAAAATGATTACAAAGATTTTAGCCATACCTGGCTGGGTGCATGGGTCATGCTTGCAATCCCAGCACGTTGGGAGGCCAAGGTGGGCTGATCATTTGAGGTCAGGAGTTTGAGACCAGCCTGATCAACATGGTAAAACCCCATCTCTACAAAAAATACAAAAAAATTAGCCTGGCATGGTGTCGCATTCCTATAGTCTCACCTACTCGGGAGGCTGAGGCAGAAGAAGCGCTTCAACACAGGAGGTGAAGGTTGCAGTGAGCCCAGATCACGCCACTGCACTCCAGCCTGGGTGATAGAGACAGACTCATTCTCAAAAAAAAAAAAAAAAAATTAGCTGTAGCAGCTGGAAGAATTAATTTACAATCATCTAAATAAAGAAAATTCCAGATAGAGTAAGTTTAAGAGAAAAATTGAGGATTCTGTTTTGGACATGTTAAATTTGGGATGGATGTTAGCTATCCTAGGAGACATGTCAGGAACAAGGAAGACAGAAGAGTGTGGAATTTGGAAGACACTCTTGACTGATGATATTAAAAATATGATAGATGGTCCATGTTTTTAAAGGCATAGACTGGATGAGATCACAGAGAGGCTGTGGTATATTTCAGCATTAAGAGGGTAGAAGAAAATGGAATATCAGAATAGAGACGAAAAGAAGTATTGAATGAGGAAAGAGGAAAACAAAGAGTGTGATGAAATGGGGAGTCAAATCAAGAGAGTATTTCAATGAAAAAAGTGCCTCATCAAATTATGTCAAACTCTGCTCACAGGTCAAATAAGAGAATTAGCAATTGGATATTGGAATCAACAGCACACATGTCATAGGTGACCTTGACAAGAGAGGAACTGGGGACAAAGAATATGGATAACTCTTTCAAAGAATTTTGCTGGGAAAAATTCAGCAGAGTGGAAAAAACTGCAAGGTAAGAGAAAGAGGGAAGAATTGATGGACAATGTTTTTGAATAAACAGAGCGCTTGAGTCTAGGGCAAAATGAAGAAAACGGCTTTAGATGGGAGCTGTAGTAACATAGGGAAGATATAATCTATGGGTGCAGACTCAGGAACATTGGTTTTAATAGATCTAATGCTAGGAATATGTGAAAATTCTAATTGTTGAAAGAAGAAACAATGGTGTCAGCTGAATATGAGGATAGAGGAAGAGGTGCTGCTTGGTTTGAAGAGAAAGGGGAAGGTGTAAACTATCATAGGAAAATGGGAGACTCAATAGATCAGGGAGTGGTATGGTTTGACTCTTGTGTCCCCACCCAAATCTCATCTCGAATTGTAATCCCCACGTGCCAAGGGAGGGACCTATAATCCTCATGTATCAAGGGAGGAAAGTGATTGGATCATGGGGCAGTTTCCCCCATCCGGTTCTCATCATGGTGAGTTCTCATGAGATCTGAAGGTTTTATAAGTGTTTGACCGTTCTTCCTTCATGCTCTCTCTCCTGCCACCTTCTGCAGAAGGTACCTGCTTCCCCTTCCACCATGACCGTAAGTTTCCTGAGGCCTCCCCAGCCATGCAGAACTGTGAATTAAACCTCTTTCCTTTATAAAGTACCCAGTCTCAGGGAAGTTCTTTATAGCAGTGTGAAAACAGATTAATACAGGGAGATATACAGCATAACTGCTGGCAACATTAAGAGCCACTTGAGGTTGCAAACTACAAAAAAAATCCTAAGCCCTCCATCAACTGAATGGATACTTACCTTGGCCAAGGGGACCCCAGAAAAGCCTTAAAACAGTTCCCAGCTAAGATGGGACAGGAAGTTGGACATACCTCGTTATACCCTCTCCCTTTTGCAGTTTAGACACAATTGACCAGCATTAGTAAAATAGAGATCATGAGACTGACAGAACAGACTCTTTATGGCAAAAAGATACCAAATTATAAAGAGGACCTAAGGCCACGTCACAAGGGTTAAGTCATGCACTCCATATTTACAAGAATAAACTATGTTCTAATGACCACAAGGTTTTTTTCTCTAGCAGCTAAACAAGCACTGGCCTTGATAAGCAATATTAAAACAGTTGCAGCTCATCCGTTGCCAGACGCTAACTGAACCCGTTCCACCAGCCATAACCACTGCTTTTATCAAACAGGAGACAATTTCAGAAATTTTCTCCATGTAAAAAGACGACCAACTGGACCATGGGCTGGTTCTGGATGGTTTAGAGAGGCTGTGCACTTGCATGCCTTCATGTCCTGAAAAGACCTTAAGCCGCCACCCCAACGTGAACATGGACCACATATTACATGTATGTTCAATAAAAAATGTCTCAGGACGACCTTCATGAACATTCATAGCTCCTCCAGTAATTTGAATACATATGTTTAGCCAACTGTTTGGCAAAAAGCTCTTACCCCAACCCCACCTTCTTTGAAGAGCTTGTCTCGGATCTTGGCCTGAGGCATGCTTCCCAACCTGTAGGATGGCAACTCTAATCCTTTACAGAAAATAAAAGTCTTCTTTTTTTTAAATTATATATTGTGTGTGGGTTTTTTTTTTTTATGTTTATAAGGTTCATGGCCATGAATTTAAAGTAAACCAGTAAGCAGTTTTGTTTTTCCTTCAGCCATCTTCAGCTACACTAGTGCAGATAAAGGATAGATCTAGAGTTGGATTTAACCAAGGCTGTGGTTTTGCCAAAGTAGTATGACGAAGTGAGAGAGGGCAAAGTTGAGGGCATATGCATGTAAATAATTTTTGTTGTTGTTGTTGTTGTTTGAGAAAGGATCTTGCTGTGTCACCCAGGAGGCTGGAGTGCAGTGGTGTAATCTCAGATCTCGGCTCACTGCAGCCTCAACCTCCCGGGCTCAAGCGATTCTCCCACCTCGGCCCCCTGAGTAGCTGAGGCTACAGGTCTATGCCACCATGCCCAGCTAATTGTTTTGTATTTTTTTGTAGAGATGGAGTTTCACCATGTTGCCCAGGCTGGTCTCAAACTCCTGAGCTAAGGTGTTCAGCCCACTTTGGCCTCTCAAAGTGCTGGGATTACAGGTGCGAGCCGCCACGCCCAGGCACAAGTAAATAATTATAATGATCAAATAGCATGTAATTTGGCAAGAAAGGGAAGAGCGGAGGACATCAAGTGGACAAGGGGCAGTGAAAAGTGGTAGATGAGTAGACTGGAATCCCCATGGAATAGGAAAACTGTTAAAGTCAGGATACTAGAGGAAGTGAACTGGAAAGGAAGGTGGAGGAGGTGGTGATCAGTGAGATGTACAAGTCCAAAATTATAAAGAGGTTGAAGCAGTTGTAATGACAAGGTTAGACTGTGACTATGAGTGTTGAGGTAGGGTCAGGAAGAGTTTAAGGTGTTTAAAATATCATTTATGTATTTATTGAAATCACCTAGAATATGAAAGTAGTAGTTTTGGTAAGATTAACGAGTCAGACTCTAAAATGATCATGAAATGAGAGGGAATGGGTGATAGAATGAAGGTCTCCTGATCCCACCGTATCTGCTGTTGCTGTATCTGTTGACAGGTTTTTCTCTCTTATCAACAGACTAAACATAGGCATTTTGCAACTTATGTACTTTTTCCCTACTGGAAGAAAATTTCAATTCTGGAGATCTGCAGTCGTTATCAAAATCCTGAGGCTCTCCTATGTCTCCTGATGTTTCATATGTCGTTCACAAAGGCCCAGACTTCCTGTTCTCGGAATGCACCCCAGTTCTATAAGGAATATCTTCAGCCTCAGAACAGTCACCTGATTCATTGGCTCTGGAGCCTACTTTCATCAGAAGATCCATCCTATTTTCTCATAGTACAAACTTCTCTCACCAACAGCCACTTCCATTACCCTGAAGTCAAAAGCAGGAAGAGATAAGACACCTGCTCAGTTTGCTTATCACCAGCAATGCCATGGTAAAGTTGTAAGCACAACAGGCATGTTTACTAGATTAATGCATTAGGAAGACCATTCTGGTTACATTTTGGAAAACAGCTTAGAGGAGCAAGAATGGAGGCAGGGAGACAAACTAGGTAGCTGTGGCCATAATCTAGGTTAAGAGACAGCTTACTTAGATTGATCTAGGCTGGTGGCTGTGGAAGCAGGATAAAGACATTCCAAATTAATTCTGGTTCCCAGAAGTCATGTTAATCTTTCTCATCTGGGCATTTGCAGTTAAATCTTCTGCTTAGAAAATTCTTCCTCATTGTTCAATTTCCACTTATGAGTAAGAACACGAGATCTTTTTCTGTTCCTGTGTTTAGTTTGCTGAGAATGATGGTTTCCAGCTTCATCAATGTTCCCACAAAGGACATGAATTCATCCTTTTTTATGGCTATATAGTATTCCATGGTGTATATGTGCCACATTTTCCTTATCCAGTCTATCATTGATGGGCATTTGGGTTGGTTCCAAGTCTTTGCTATCGCGAATAGTGCTGCAATAAGCATACATGTGCATGTGTCTTTATAAAATGATTTATAATATTTTGGGTATATACCCAGTAACGGGATTGCTGGGTCAAATGGTATTTCAGGTTCTAGATCCTTGAGGAATCGCCACACTTTCTTCCACAATGGTTGAACACATGGACACATGGAGGGGAACCTCACACACAGGATCCTGTCATGGGGTGGCGGGGTATGGGAGGGATAGCATTAGGAGAAATTCCTAATGTAGATGACGGGTTGATGGGTGCAGCAAACCACCATGGCACATGTATACCTATGTAACAAAACTTCACGTTCTGCACATGTATCCCTGAATCTAAAGCATAAATAAATACATACATACATAAAGTTCTTCCTCACCCTTCTTGCCTAGCCCTTACTTTTCCTTTAGATTTCAGTACAGATGTGATTTTCTCTGGGAAACATTTCTTATGCCTCAAGAGCAGCTTGACTTCCCTGTGTGGCTATCGCCTCCTGTGCTTATCTGTATCAAATCACATCTTGCAATTATTATTTACCCATATCCCAGTTTCTCAACAGTGGCATTGACATTCTGGATTAGGTAATTCTTAGTTGTGGGGGACTGTCCAATGAATGTTTAGCAGCATTCCTGGCTTCTACCCACTATATGCCAGTAGTACTCACTCTGTTCCTTCCTCCCACCTGTATAGTTGTGTTTGTGACAATCATGTCTCCAAACATTGTCTTATGTCCCCTGGGGGCCAAAACTGCCTCCAGGTGAGAACCACTGACCTAGAAAAATGTATCATTTTCTAACCATTTCCCTATCTCTGGACATTTAGGTTGTTCCCATGTTTATTACAGATTTGAGATTAATGTTGTGTGCATGAATCATCAATGATTCCAAAAAGTGAACTAAGAGGGTACATAAAACATACCAACCTTACATTTCCATCTATAGTTCCTGCACAGTAGATTCACTGTAACTTTTCAGTACTGAGCTTACATTAAAAAATACAAGCTCCACTCATTACAATTTTTAAAAAATGAAACTCTTCTGGTTTATTTCACAATCAATGAGGATGGGCATCTTCTGAAGCATTTTACCTAATGTTTTTGTTTTTTAAATGGCTAGAGTTCAAACTCTTCCAAATTCACAAAAAAGATTTTAACACTTCTCGATTAAAATTCAAATGTTAGTGTTTACCATGTACAGTACTGTCGTCAGGGTAATAAGTGACAGATACTACGGTAAAAACAGAAATGGTGTCTGCTTTGAGACTTTACATTCTAGAGAGGCATAGTCCAATATGATAGCCACCAGCCACAAGTGGACATTGAACACTTGAACTGTGGCAAGTTCAAATTGAGAAGTGCACTGTAAATGAAAAATATGTGCTTGGTATGGGGAAAAATATGAAATACCTTATTTTATACTGACATGTCCATGTATTTTAGATACACTGGGTTAAATAAAATATGTTTCTGGAATTTTGAATACACATATATATTTTTTATATATTAAAAATATCTTTTAACCATTCAAGTGTCTCTCTTAATATTTTTAAATGTTAAACAACAGTGGACAAAGCAAAGACACATTTGGTGGTCAGTTTTTAATTTTTTCTTTCTATCTATCTATCTATCTATCTATCTAAAAAGAGACAAGATCTCACTCTGTTGCCCAGGCTGGAGTTCAATGGCATGATCACAGCTCACTGCAGCCTCAAACTCCTGGGCTTAAGCAATCCTCCTGCCCCAGCCTCCAGAGTAGCTGGGATTACAGGTGCAAGTCACCATACCCAGCTCATTTAAAACTTTTTTTATAGAGATGGGATCTCACTTTGCTGCCCAGGCTAGTCTCAAACTCCTAGTCTCAAGCAATCCTCCTGCCTCAGCCTCCTAATGTGCTTGGGATTACAGGCATGAGCCACCACATCCAGACCACAAATAGTTTTTAAACTGTTCAAAATATTTTAAAAATATATATAGAAAAGAACCTTGAAGTAACATTTATCAGCCACACCAGTTTCACAAAATCAAGTATTGCTACCTACTAGGTTGGTGCAAAAGTAACTGCGGTTTTTGCCATTAAACATTAAAATGGCAAAATAAAAAAATAACTTTTGCACTAACCTATTGGTATATATCAAACTGTAGAAAATTTCACTTTTAATTTTAAAAAATTTAACATTTGATACTTACACTACAGTTTTACTCTGATGTTCCTTAAGTTAAATCAAATTTAAGCAAAAAATGAGAAACTGGTTCGTTTCTACTTCCCCTATCAAGTTAAAACTCATTTACTTACACTTTTGTACTTCAGAAATCTGTGTAGTACTCTATTTAAGGACACTACTATACAATAATCACAGCTATGAAGAAGAGTGAGGTGGATCTAATGTATTAAGATGTCACAGATGATGTGAAAAAAGGCAAATTATACAACAGTGCATAAAGCAGAAACCATTTTACAGCCACATTTTTGTGTTCCTGTATGTACACGTACATAACACAAGACTGGGAAGATACCAAATGTTTTAGTTGTAGATGGTGAGGAAGTTCCTTCATATTTCACATAATATACTTTTAACTCTTCTGTATTTTTTTATTGTTTCAATTGGAACTTTTAATTTACAAAAAGAATTTTTAAAACATGACAAAGATTGCAAATACATTTTCATCACAAATTTAAAGGGACTTTTAAACTCTCCTCAGAAGCCATCATCACCTCCAGTCTTTTGAAACCTTTTATGACTGCGACAAAAAAAGTATAAAAATTAAAATATACAAAACTGAAAACTGATCGATTGTAACATTACAGAGACTTATTTCCTATTAAATTTTCTTTAGTACACATGATTCTCATCTTAGTTGAGACAAAGTCTGACTCTGTAGCCCAGGCTGGAGTGCAGTGGCATGATCTCGGCTCACTGCAACCTCTGCCTCCTGGGTTCAAGCAATTCTCTGGCCTCAGCCTCCCAAGTAGCTGGGACTACGGGCGTGTGCCACCACCCACGCTGGGCTAATTTTTATATTTTTTGTACACAGGGGAGGTCTCACTATGATGCCCAGGCTGGTCTCGAACTCCAGGGCTCAAGTGATCCTCCCACCTCAAACCCCTCAAAGTCCTGGAATTACAGGTTTGAGCCACCTTGCGTGGCCTTACAGCTACTCTTTTTTTTTTTGGGAGGGGGGCAGAGTCTTGCTCTGTCGCCAGGCTGGAGTGCAGTGGCATGATCTCAGCTCACTGCAACCTCTGCCTTCCAGGTTCAAGCTATTCCCCTGCCTCAGCCTCCCGAGTAGCTGGGACTATAGGCACATGCCACCACACCTGGCTAATCTTCTGTATTTTAGTAGACATGGGATTTCAACATGTTGGCCAGGATGGTCTTGATCTCCTGACTTGAGATCCGCCTGCCTCAGCCTCCCAGAGTCTGGGATTACAGGCATGAGCCACCATGCCCAGCCTACAGAGACTTTTAAAAGCAAAACTAGTTTCTGTGATGGAAAAGGGTGCTCTTCTCTAGATGTGAAATTTGATCCACCTGAAAATTATAGGAAATACTTGGGTCAGTAAAACAACACATGGTCAACAGAACAGCTATGTTCCAAACTCCCTATAAACTCCTACCCCACCAACTTTATCCAGAACCTGGAAGTTGTTCCCCTTTGTCTGAGCAGCTATTCATCAAGGGGAGGTCATTTTTAATTTCAAGGGCAAATCTTCATGGTCAGAGCCAATCATAGGAGCTTTATTCCCTTTGAAAAGTGACTGCTTTGGAGATAATGCACATTGCTGTGGCCATGAGAGCAAGTGAATGGGGGCTGGAGAAACCTCCTCTTATAAAAAAGAAAAAAAAAATATATATATATATATATATACACACACATATATATATATATTTCAGCCTCTTATCATCCACCACCTGGAACCTTTGTGGTCACTTTGGAGCCGTAAGGGGAGACATCAGACTCACTTGGTGAGAATGGCAATGAAAGGCAGAAGGTACTAAGGCTCTTGATGACACTGTTCAGCTGCTGAATTAGCCAATCCAGGAACTGCCCTCCACCTAGACTCCTGGTTCTCAAGCACCTCAATCCCAAAGATTCTACAATTGTTTTTGATTGCTAAAATAATCCAGACACATAATTTAAGGAAATAAAATGTTTATTGAGTAAATGTTTATTTAGTAACAGCAACACATCGTTCCTCAAGAAGAGGATGAACTGAAAACTCCTCTAAGGCAGGATGAAGCAACTTTCCATTATTCTTAGTTTAGACCAGAATCTGTAATTTTATATTCTCCTTTAAAAACTGTCAAAATACACCAAATAGAGGAAAATGTTCACAGTATACCAAAACATTTTAAGATAAAGAGCAGTGTAAGAGTAGTATTCTCTACATATCACAGTATACAATGATGCCTTCCTGCAGCTTTAGAACTATTACTACTCAAAATATTAATACATTTATGCAAAATGATTGGGAAAACTGAAATACCTGCAACCTTTTCCAGTTTCTGCCTTGAGGAATAGGTGCAAACCACCATCCTCTTCATAGACCTTCTGTTACAGCATCCATCAAAAACCATTGGTAGAGCTCTCAAATATCGATGACAATGCATGTGATGCATGTGTGCTCTGCTAAGTTTTGAACAGATAACATATTCTACAGCAATGCTCAAGCCCTGGATTATTTTTGCCTGACAAAATAATATTCCAATATTCCCTGAAGTTTTATAAAAAGGTTGAAAATGGCTATTTTTCATAGTCAAAGCCAATTTCCTTTATTTTTTGAGACAGAGTCTCACTCTGTCACCCAGGCTGGAGTGCAACAGTGCAATCTTGGCTCATGCAGCCTCAAACTCTTGCACTCAAGCAATCCTCCTGCCTCACCTTAACGTGTAGCTAGGACCGCAGGCACATGGCACCACACCTGGATAATTTTTTAATTTTTTAACTTTTTTGTAGAGATGGGGTCTCACTTTGTCACCTAGGGTGGTCTCAAACTCCTGGGCTCAAGCAATCCTCCTTCCTCGGCCTCCCAAAGTGCTGGGATTACACGCATGAGCCACCACACCCAGCCAATTTACTTTTTAATAGACTATACTGCTGCATTATCTTCACGATTTTTTACAAGAGGTTGCTATAGTGTGCTATGTGTGTAAATATTCAGATTCTGTATATAAACTAAATATAATCAAAGGCTCCAAATCAGTTCTTCAGTTTGATATTTAAATGTCTGACCAGGGACCTTCCAAATAGTATTCACAGTATTAATGATGAGAGAAATTTTCATTTCTATTTTTTCTTATCTTTTTCAAAGTCCCATTAAACATTTGAAATTACTGGTAGAAATGAGGTGATAATAAATATTTTCTATTTAAAAGTCTGACATTGATATGCAATCCATTTTAAACTGTTACATCCAATATGCTATTCTGTTTTTCTCATTAGTCTTTAATTGCTAAATATTTGAATAACATATTAATTTGTTTTTTTTAAAAAAGAATTTTCTTGTACCATTTTTAGATTTCTGTCTTAAGTTTATATAATTTTGTAAAACCTAGTTTCATGTTTAATGAATTAAGAAACAACAACATCAGAACAGTTTAGCCAGACTTTAATAGGCAAAAAAGGGTTGCTTTGGCATTGTATAAAAGAATAACTGTTATAATACAAATCTTTATTTAATCTACTTTATTAAATATTAAAATGCAATAAGGCAATTATTGTTTTAAGACATTTGAAACTGCATTTAATAAATGGGTAACTGGCCCCACACCAGACATACTGCACCCCTACTTTTCTTCTCTACTCTAAGGAACCAAAAAAATTATTTTAAGAAACAAATCAGTGGCCTTCCTAAAAACATCTCAAAGAAGTTCTGATTACTGCTAAGGTATTTATTAAATACAAATATGTGAAAAATAAGACAACGAATAATATCTTTTAAGGTATTTCTGCTGTCTTTTGTCCTCTTATATCTACTCAGAATGGTTCAACTGAAAGTATCCTGACTGAGGAATAAATTGGTGTAATTTATTGTTTAATTTGCCATCCAAGGTTGGGCAGTGATTCCTAAACCTGGCCTCTCATCAGTATCATCTGGGAAAACTGCTGCAACACATTCCTGGGCCACCTTCAGACCTAATGAAGCAGTCCCCTCCACTTCCAACCTCCACTGGGGAATATGTAGTTAGTCTTGCAGTCTAACACTTGGGATAGATAAAACGATTACGCTAAAAAGGAAGATACTTGTATTTCCACAGGTCCTAGCTCACAAACTGGGATCCAGTAAAAAATAAAACATAAAAATAATAAAAATTTTAAAATAAAACACACACACACACACACAAAATGTTGAATTGGGACTAAATGATCAGTAAGTTGGGTGATTGGGAGACAACTCTAGTACTAACAAACCAAATACAGCAGGCCCTGCTGCCCCATTCCATGGAAGTCAGCACCTTTCCTGACCCCAGAGAGCCTAGGCAAGCAAACGGATGTAGCATGAGGGCTACAACTCAAAAAGTAAGTTTCCACACCATTTCTCTCCATCTCTACTTCTCAATTTTCCATACACGCATTCCATCTTTTCTCTTCCTCTGCCCTTTGCCATTCCCATTCTTACTCCTTTCTCTTTCCTCACCCCTTTTCTCACTTCCTCTCTTTTCCTTCTTTTTTGATTTAGTTACATCATTCTTTTCTTCTCTACTTTCTCTTCCTGAAAAACTCTTCCTTACATAAAATAAACAAATTCATACTGGAGATATATGTCAGAAAACATTCAGCCTGAGTAAACTGAACGCTCTGTACAGAAAACAACAGAACAAAACAGAACTTCAAAAGTAACACTGGTGTGGCCTAACATAAGCCACAAAGAATGCTTCCAAATGCATTATCTCTTCTGAGTCTCATCTTGTGAGGTTTGAAGGGTACACTGATTGTACTTTAAAACCTAAGGCACAGAGAAGGTTAAATAACATGCCTGAGTAACTAAGAAGAGAATCCAGATCTAGTTCACAATCTGGTCTTCTTTTCACTATACCAATAACATCTGACTGGAGGCAAGATGAGAGAGCAATGAGTAAGCACTACTATTATTTCACGGCCTTAAAACCCTTATATATTATGAACTACTCTTCATTAGAAAAAAGTATGCACTTTCTTAAAGCGTAAATCACAATATATATTTTTAAAGGTTTCCCAAGTTCTTTTCTACTTCACACAAATGAAGTCTGACTGCATTTTAAAGGCATCCCACTTTGGTAATACTGTAGCCCAGAGATAGTTCTGAGGTCAAAATACATAGACTCAAATAATAAATCATGTAATTTATATAAACTGCATAGATATATGTTTTATGAAAGACCATTTATATGAAAATGGAATACATTCTCTAAGTTGTCCATCTATAATTCAACCTCTCATCAACTCCAAGAACTGCATTTCTTTAGAATTCAAAAGAAGAATTACCTTGTCTAAAGATAAATTCAGAAAATTCATTTAAAAATTATTATACACATTTTGTGATACCTTTAATTTTAGGTAGAAACAGTACCTAAAAGAGAGCTTTCACTATTAATTCAATTTATGGTAAAACGATCAATTAGGTCAGGTCTAAATAAACCAGACGAAGAACCTTCCAACTGATCCACCATGTAGAGTGTGTGACAGTGTAAATAATCCACACCATGAGTGAGACCACAGCATACAGTCCAGTTGGATTCAACTGTGACCACGCTCTATACAAGTCCCAATCAACTAGAGCCCACGGGGCTGAGATTCTCCGTTCACTGAGGAAATTAAATCTTATCGAACTTACTAATATAAATTCATATCTTGTCATTAACCCCAAATGCTTCCTCTAATATTTCAAAATCACATTTATAATCTACCAACTGTGCCAAGAATTGTGGTATCCTAACTTCAAGTTGGCAAAATAATTTCCAGTGGTTCCCAAAGTAGCTAACATCAAAGTCGTCTGAGGTGAGTTAAAAACAAAATCATCATGTGACTTATATTCTGTACCCTGATTCTAACAAACCAACTAGAAGATGGCATATTTGAGATAATCAGGGAAATTTGGCTATGAGACGAAGCCGAAGGACTGCTGCTGCTTTTGTTAGGTGTGATATCATGGTATCTACTTAAAGTGTTCCCAGCAGTGAAATAACACGATGTCTGGGATTTTAAGATACTTAAGCAAAGAAAAAAATGACGACGCAAACATGGTAAGATAGTGGTAAGTGTCAGATCTGGATGTTGAGTTATCAATGCACTATTCTAGTTTTGTATAATTTTTAAATCTCTTCATTAGAAACTTTTTTACAGACTCCATCCTAGATACAGCATGCCACAGTCTCCAAAGTCCTAGCTCAGGAATCTACTCTTAAGCTCCCAACAAGAATCTTATATAGTCAGGCAGGCAATGATCTATTTGAGGACCATTAGAAAAGATCTAATACATACCCTCCAAACTTCACATTTTTAGTATTCTCATTTTCTACTCAGTACGCTCAATTTCACAGTTTCTTATATCCACCACGGCATTCTGCCAAGGAACTACAACTTGTGTTCTCTAAACCCATCTGTTCTAAGAATGCTGGGCTGGTTATCAACTTCTAATGCACCTTGCTTAAACTTTCCTCTCTCAATTTGCCCCTGACTGAACTGCAGACGACAGAACAACTGTACTAACCATCTCTTTCTGCACATTCCATGTCTCCACAGAGGTCACTGTGTCTTCACAAAACTAACTGCCACGATTTTCACTGGTGATATTTTTCCTTCATGATTTTCAATTTTCTACTTGAGCATTAAAATATCAGAGAGAAAAAGAAGATAACCATATAGATAATCATGCTGTTGGTAAAATAAGATATGTGCCCCAGCATAGTATATGCTAAGTATTCAGAATCTATATTTATATTAGATAACAGGTCAAGAATGCCAAAGAAACAATATTTTTCTCAAGATTTAAAAAAAAATTAACTGTCTTAAGTGACACTCAAAAAAGGAAGATATGCACATCAACCCAATTAAAACCACATTTTCTATAGGTGGATGTAACAATCTTAATCCAAATCATCCACTTAAGTTGTTTAACTCACTTAAAGTAAGGCTCTAGATATTTGCTTCTTCAAAAGTATCTTGCAAGGCCATTATGAGGTAGAAGACAAGTTTAAATGGACCACATTTTTCTACTCCATTGTAACTAAAATTACTACTCACAGAAAGTATATAGCTTATGTATTTTGGTCCATCACATTTTCCACCATCATATGAGTATACTCTTAAGGTTCTCACTTTATCATCAGCATAATACATTTTGCTTCCAGAATGCCCAGTAAAGCTGACGTTTTTCATTTAAAGTGATTTAAAACAAATTCCCAAATATCTATTTAACAATCTTAAATCTGAGTTTTGGCAAGACAGTTTAATGCATACAAAATGAAACACTACATTTCTCGCTCGCTCGCTCGCTCTCACACAAATGCGCACACACAGATTAAAACCCCAAAGTTTTCAGTATTTTTCCTCTACCTTACACAGTTCAATTTTTAACATGCAGCTTACTTATAATCTAAAAATAATTTTAAACATGATTGTCATAAAAATATTTTAAAACAGAGATGAAATGTATAAAGGCACACATAGATTGTCAATGGTTACATCAGTTACGTCACATTTCTTTAGAAACAGAACTGTTTCTGCTCCTGTAAACAAACTTTTTTCTCACACATTTAAAGTGAGGTTAGTGCTGACATAAAATTATTGCTCTACTCACAGTCTGAGTGTTTGCACTGTTTGAGGTACATTTTCTCCATCTACACACCCCTACCACTCTTGAGAGTATGAGTCAACAGAAGTCTGCAGGTTAAAACCATTCAATAATATTTTCATCAATACTGGAATGATAGTTACATTACAAAATATCAGAGATAAAAAATGTTTCATTGTTGAGGCCCAAGATTTTAACTTATTCTTCATTACCTGAAAATACTGCTCATTTAACTTCTTTAGGGAAAAAAAATTATTCTGGAGATGAATAATTCCTTCCTGAATACTTCATCCAAGACGATTCCTTCACACTTATCCTCTGATTCTTTGTTGTTTTCATTCATTTGATTTAGCAGTCACCAAGAATCACTTTTCCTTTGGTGATGTGGCATAACGATCTCTTACACTTTTTGCTAGTTGTTTGATAAATATTTTGTAAATTTTTCCACAGTATGTATGCACTGTTTTTTGTAGTTCCAGTTCTAAAGGTTTTAATAAGGAACGGATGTTGTCATCTTCAAAAGAGCACTAGAGAAAGAAAATTTTAAAAAATAAAAAATTTAAAAGGCAAAAGTACGTATATAAATTCAATTATTTTCCAAACTTCTTCAATCAGTTTAATACGAACAATCTCCATTTAACGTCTCACAGAAATTAGATGTTTAACAAATATTTTCAATAAATTAAACAGAACTATTATCTCCCATTAAAGAAAGACAGCCATGGTAAATCTCCGGGGGAATCCTGGAGAATGTGCACAAGGGCAGAGAAGACTCTGAAATACTGGTTAAGAAGACAACCAAAAGCCCTACAGGTTTCTGGGCGAAACTAATAAAAGCTAGACTGGCTAAAAAAAGAGCTTGACCACACACCACACCCACGTCCCACCTTTTAAAAACCACTCTGGTAATAATACTGCTGAGGCTGGAATTGAAGGAAATGAAGTAGAGGCATATGGCAGGAGGAATGCAAGATGATAACACACTTCAGCACTTCCCACAGAACCCTAACTGCACAGAAAGATCCCAACAATAAACACATTCGAAAACCGCTAAATATTAGGCACTCCTCATGGGGATTCAGACTGGCACAGGCAAAAGTCTAAAAACTAAAACAGAAAATAAATCTGTTGAGTGTTGTTTGACTGTTTGTCCCAAGATATATTTTTGGCTAGAGTCCTTCTCTTACTATAAAATATACTAGTATCAAGAAATATATTTTGGAAAAGGCTGTGGTACTAAAGTGGAAATAATGTGTAATCTTTGTATCTTCAACCAGGTATTTTGTGATTTAGTATTTTCAACTAGGTATATTTTCAATTAGAAAGATGGATGGGGCTTAAAAGTAGAACATTTTACATGGAAGTTGAAGTTGGTGAAAAATGCAAAATCACAAAGGAAATTCAGAACCAGAAATCTCCCAGGTTATCCCTAAGGTTCACTAGCACGCTGAGGGAGAGGAAATGAAAGCATCACCCCAAGCACAATTAGTGAGTCTGCAGGAAGCTGCAGTCAATCTATGGAGAAGAGGATGAACTTGGATGTTTGTTTAAAACATGGGTTTTGTCACTGTAAAGATGCAAAGAGATCCTAAACTTTGACATCTTTTGAGCAAGAAAAATAGTAAGTATTAACTGCATAAAACCATCACCCTTGGAGTGATTTTTAAACATCAATCACACATACTCCAGATAAACGTCTAAAATTGTTTTGAAGATAAAATTTTTAAAAAGAGGCGGGGAAACTTAGCCAGGAACAATGTCATGAAAATAACAATAGCACATAGAGTACTTGCTACCTACATGCCAGGCACCATTCTAAGAGTTGTATATGTATTAACACATTTAAGCCTCACAATAACTTTACAATATAGGTAATATTATCTCCATCTGACAATGAAACAACTAAGACAAGGAGAGAGGATTTTCTCACAGTTATAAATCCAGTAAGTGGTTAAGCCAGGATTCTGTCCCAGCAGTCTAGCTCCAAAAGTCCATGCACTTAATTAACCACCAGACAGCACTACTTATCCAAACATTAAGCAAACAACACCATGCCAACTCAGTTAAAAAATCCTGTTGAAGGATGAAGCTCAGTGAATGGTGGAAATCTGGGGAAAGTGCTGTACTGTAAATAGATACACAAATTTGTTTGGGTTAAAAGTGTAGCCAGGCTGAAGAAGGTAAACTTCATCAAGTGATACTGTCAAGAAATAGTTCAATGTGTACAAAAAACACTTGAACAACTAGTTGAGTGGCGGAAAATTACGGGAAGCCCAAACTACTGTGATCATTATTTTTACTATATAATAAAATGAAAACACCATGAAAGCATTTAAGAATAGAGGAAGACTATTGATTCCCAGGAGTATGGAGTACTCGAGATTCAGTTTCTTTGTTTTCATGTGATTTAAATCCCCATGTTTGTGGTTAAAAAATATTTTCTTCTTCACTGGGGGAAAAAAAAGCCCTTTGATGAATATTTTCTTAAATAAAAACAGTGTCTCATTAGACCTCTTTCTGCCCATATGACAAAAGCAATTTGAATCTAAGGAAGAAGATAAATTTCCAAAATTTCCACCTATATAAATATAGTCTAAAGACACTGCATTCTGCCATTTACATAATCTGCAGTGCCTGCATATTTGTGCAGTACATAACCTACATCTGGGTGTCCCTTTCCCAGAGGCCACGCATGCCCTTACCTGACTCCAGACCTTTTTTCATACTATATGCCTGACTTGTCCTTACCTTTTCTTCTCTGCCTGGTACTCATCATCCTTACAACTTAGTTCAAATGTCAGCTCCTCTGAGAAGCCTTTCCATGTACAGTTAATCATTCCCTCTTTTCACTGGCAGAGGACCCAGTACATTAATTTTTAGGAAGCTCGTGCTTTATACTGTCAGTTGAAGAACAGGAAACAGTGAGGCTGTGATGACCATAATTAGGCAATTTGAGGTATTTTCAAAGAATAGTACATCTTTGGAAAATATAGGAGAATGGCAGTTCAATCCAACAAATCCTAAGTGTTAACTATATGCAAGCCAGCACTATGGGAAGGAAAACATTCAAGACTGCTTTGCAGAGATAGTTATGCAAACATACACAAGGTGTAAAGCAAATAAAATATAATATAATTCAGAATGAAATGCATGATGCAGAAAATACCTTATAGAGCCATAAAATGTTTTGTTCTGATTTTGAATTTGCAATTTTTAAACAATATTTTTATTCACTCAACAACTAATATTTAACAAATATGCATGGACTATAAAAACAGATTTGCTGGCAGACATAGCCATGAATTCACACTTTAAAGATAGTTCACATCCTTTATCATTCATACTGTTCACTGCATTCCATGGCTATGACTAAGCCTCTGTCTGAAACTTGCATAAATATCCTTTTCTGAACACAATTCTTTTAAAAATTACACTTCTCACTGAATTACAGATAAGGAAATATAAAAACACTAAGCAGGAGCATCATAAAAGACTGATTAACTTCATTAAGTTGAAAAATGAATAGATGTAAGCTGTAGTTAACACAGACCCAAAACAAACACAAAAGATAATTAATCATCTGAAATCCTTTAAAAAATAAGATTTCTTTTCAAAAAATCAAGTGTAATTAATCAACTTAAAACTATTACTCGGATTTTTAAAGGTATACACTTATAAACCAAAGAAAAGATCAAATAAAACTAGGAAAATTTAATTCTCTAATAGTAGATTTTTTTAATACTCAAAGGAAACAAAGGAATCTCATTTTTATAGGAATGCATTTCTCTTCTATCCTGCAAAGTCTCAGAACCCCACAAGCACTTTTCTTCATTTTTATCACCTTCTGACAACCCATAAAAAAGCATTATTAAAATACAGTATTAATTTCTGAAGGTATACGAGGCCTGCTACATTAAAATGAACATCAACACTAAATTTTATAATTCATCAGTGAGTATAGTCATACCATGACAAACTGATTGTTTAGAAGCTGCATCTGTCAAATTTATAGCAGAAACTTAGCTAATAATACACTAAAACCGTAGCCCACAATGCTGCTAGCATTTTGTCTACCATCAAGTTTAAGAAACAGATTTCTGGGAGAAAACTTTAATTCCTTTTCACAGCAGATCATCACCTTAACGTGGCGTATCATCTCCACATCCACTTCATTTCGGCCCCTGCTGACTTTCATCCATCACTCCAGTCACACTGAACAGATGGATGCCTGACCTCTCCGTGGATCTTTTCACAGCCTCTGAACCTTTTTCTCAGGCAGTTCTCAGCCCAGACTGCCTCCACCCACCTGGCAAACTCTTACTTATTCTTCAGGGCCCACTTCAAAAGCCTCCTCTTCAAGAAGGCATTCCCTGGCCCTTCAAGGCAAAACTGAGACACTCTGTTTCACAGTTCTAGAACAATCTCTGTCACCATGGATTGTAGTTATGTGTTTTTATTCTCACTGCTATCGATGAGGCTATACAGACCAGAGGATTTCACACTATCAAATAATGAGAACCTAGTAAACAGGGGTCATCGGCTTTTCTCCTGACCCCCACATTTAAACCAAAGTAGCACTCCCATTATTTGCTTTGTTTCCACCCATGTAAGATTAAACAGTCTAGCAGAACAGACAGCATATCTAAATGAGAGTTGTGTGATCACATGTATTAATACTTCTTCCTTAGTAACAGTGAAACAGCTAACATAGATAGTGATACAACTTGTTAAGTAACAGCATACATCCAAACCTCCCCTGAATTTGCCCCAAGTCTTGGTCCTTAACATTCACAGAGATCTGGTTCATGCACCCATCGAGAGGTATATGAAGTATTAATCATGTCCCCCATCAATCCACCCTAATTACATAAAAGGTAACTAATGAGAACATGAAGAAAAGAGAAAACAGACAATTGGGGGATGGGGGAAAGAGGGGCAGTGTAATTTTTTTCCAAACTTTTAAAGCAAATGCTTAAAAGACAAAACTTTATTTACGAAAGCAACAGAAAGACAATACTTAAGCATAAACTTAAGTTATATTCAAAACCTACAGGAAAAAACCTGTAAAACAGGGGTGTCCATCTTTTGGCTTCCCTAGGCCACACTGGAAGAATTGTCTTAGACCACACATAAAATACACTAACGCTAACAATAATGAGCTAAGAAAAAAAAAAATCACAAAATAAATGTCATAATGTTTTAAGAAACTTCACGAACTTGTGTTGGGCCACATTCAAAGTTGTCCTGGGCTGCATGCGGCCCATTGGCCACAGGCTGGACAGGCTTGCTATAAAACATTCCTAAAAGACAAATGTAAAGACAGCCCTTGTTCTTAGTTGGGATGTCTCAACACCATCAAAACGTTAGCAGTCCCTGAGTTAATATATGAAGCTAATACACTCCCAATAAAAATACCAATTTTTTTTTTTTTTTTTTTTGAGATAAAGTTTCGCTCTTCTTGTCCAGGCTATGGTGCAATGGAGCGATCTCGGCTCACTGAAACCTCCACCCACCAGATTCAAGCAATTCTCCTGCCTCAGCCTCCCGAGTAGCTAGGATTACAGGCATGTGCCACGATGCCCGGCTAATTTTTGTATTTTTAGTAGAGACGGGGTTTCACCACTTTGGCAGCCAGGCTGGTCTCCAACTCCTGACCTCAGGTGATCCGCCCACCTCAGTCTCCGAAAGTGCTGGGATTACAGGCGTGAGCCACTGTGCCCAGCCTAAAAATACCAACAAGATTTAATTTTTTAATGGATTTGATACTTATGGAAAAATAAATATACAATAGCTAAGAAAACACTGAAAAAAACAGGCTATAAAGAGGGAGTAGCCCCATCAGATATTAAAACATAGCAAAGCGCCTTTATAATTAAAATAGTGTGTTATTAGTGTACAAATGAACGGACCAATGGAACAAAACAGAAAAGTCAGAAATTACAAATGGGATTTATGATAATGTCAGTATCTCAAATCTTTTGGTTAAAGACAGCCTTTTATTTTATTTTGTTTTTTAGAGACAAAGTCTCACTATGTTGCCCAGGCTGGTCTCAAACTGCTGGGCTGAAGGAGTTGCCTGAGCTGGTCTTGAATTCCTGAGCTTGCCCACCTTGGCCTCCCAAAGTGCTAGGATTACAGATATGAGCCAGTGCACCCAGCCAAAGATAGATTTTTTAAGTAAATGGTGTTGAGACAAAAGGATAGCCATTTAGAAAAAAGTCAAATAGTATCCATTCCTCACCCAATACAAAAGAGTAAATTCCAAACAGAGCAAAGGTCTGAATGTAATAAATGAAACAGTATATGGAGGAATTATTCTATAACCTGTTCTGTAACCCAAGTGTAGATTGGAAAAAGCTTTCTGATAACGACTTTAAACAAAAAAAAAAAAAAAAAAGGGTGTTAGGCTAGGTGTGGTGAGTTATCCCAGTAAACCCAGCACTTTGGGAGGCCAAGGTAGGAGGATTGCTTGAGCCCAGGAATTCAAGACTAGCCTGAGCCAACATGGCAAAACCTCATCTCTACAAAAAATACAAAAATTAGCCAAGCCTGGTGACATGCACCTATAGTCCCAGATATTC
This sequence comes from Papio anubis, assembly GCF_008728515.1. Lineage (NCBI taxonomy): Eukaryota > Metazoa > Chordata > Mammalia > Primates > Cercopithecidae > Papio > Papio anubis. The sequence goes on from NC_044984.1 coordinate 36,829,847, forward strand.
GGGAGGGTGAGGTGAGAGAATCAACTGAACCCAGAAGGTCGAGGCTGCAGTAAGCTGTGATCGCACTACTGCATGCCAGCCTGGGTGATACATGCCTGTAATCTCAGCCACTATGGAGGCTGATGCTGGCAGATTGCTTAACCCCAGTAATTCAAGACCAGCCAGAGAAACACAGCAACATCCCCATCTCCATAAAAAATACTTAAGTTAGCTGAGTGTGGTGGCACGTGCCTATAGTGCCAGCTACTTAGGAGGCTGAGGTGGGAGGATCGCTTGAGTCCAGGGGGTAGAGGTTACAATGAGTCATGACTGTACCACTGCACTCCAGCCTGGGTGACAGAGCAAGACCCAGTTGTTAATAATAAAAAAAAAAAAAAAAAAAAAAGATAAACTTATTACATGAAAAATATTATACAAACTGAATGGCATCAAATACAATAAGTCAAATTGGTAGAAAAATATTCACAATATGTATCACAGGAAAAGTACTAATATTCCTAACATACAAAGAACTTTTAACAATTAAAGGAAGGAGAGGGTGACAAAGCCCAAACGCCCTCATGGTAATAATGATGGTTGTATAATTCTGCAAACATGCTAAAAGCTACTGAATTATATTTTTTAAATGGGTGAACTTTGCGGCATATAAATTATGTTTCATTAGTTATTTTTTAAAAACCTATAGAAGTATAGGTGAAACATTTAAAAGAAAATTTACCCCCAGATATAAAAATAGTTCATAAATATATAAAAAGATTAAACTTCACTCAAAAGAGAAATGCAAATTAAAACTACACTAAGATTCAATTTCTCACCCATCAGAATGACAAAATTTTAAAAGCCTAATACTATACTCTGTTGATGAGGATGTGGGGAACAGACTGTCTCATAAATCATTGGCAGGAATACAAACAATCCCTACGGAGGAACACAAGTAATAATTTCAATCCAATAATCCCACTTCCAGGAATTTACCATGAAGACTTACCTTCCAACAATACAAATATATATATGACACAGCTAACTGTACATTGCTGCATTATTTATAATTCAAGCTACTGGAAACTACCAAAATGTCCAAACATAGAGAATGGTTGAATAAACTCTGGTACATACATAAAATACAGTACCATACAGTTGTTTTTTTTTTTAAAAAAAAAAAAAAGAGAGAGAGAAATATCTCCAGAATATTTTAAGTATAGAAAGCAAAGAATGAAGGAAGATATACACTAAACTACCTTTTGTGTAAAAAAATGGAAATTACAAAACATACACACATCTGCTCATCTTATTAAAAACACAGGAAGGATAAACCAGAAAACAATGAAATTGGTACCCTATAGAGGTAGGGGGCAGTTAGGATGAAAGGGCTAAGATAACAGGTTACATGAGAGTAAACTCTTATGTAATTCTGACTTTGTGAAGTGTATTAATATCCCCCTATCAAAAAATGCAATTATTATCAACAAAGATAGTGGAAAAAAAACTAAAACTGAAAGCATACGGAAACAAATGAATCCAACTGTATTTCAAATGAATAAAATAATCACACTGTAAGATCAGAAAAAAAGAACTAATCCAAGTAACTTATGAATACAGTATTGAGTACACACCCTTGTCTGGGAGCAGAGGAGAGGAAGAGGAAGGACTGAAAACAAATCCTAAGCCATTTTTAGTAAGTTGGTTTAGGGGTGGAGACAATGGTATGAATGGAACATTTCTGAAATTATTTTAAATAATTGTAGGATTAAGCAAATGAGAAAATGTGTTATTGATAGAAGTCAGGATTCTAACTGTGGAAGAAAGGAGATAAAATATAGAGTAGAAGAAAGCAAAGAAGAGCCTTGGAAGAATGGCCTGGAATTAGAGAATCAGGTGTGAACACATAACATCATGTGTGCATGCTTATACTTCCTAGCTCTGCCACTGAGAAAGCTTAGAAGCAATGAGACCATGGTAGCAATAAACATGCTTAACATTCAGAGCCTACTAAAGGGAAGGAGAGCTCCTTTGACAGATGACTAATTTCAAGGGTAGGGCAGGGAAAGTATAAAATAAACCTGGAATATTTTGTTGGAACAGAAAATAAAGGAGGTACTCAAAGTCATGAGCACATGTCAAAGGGGCACAAGAAGTAGCCACTGGGGCTCCCAGTGGCCATATCTGGAACAACTTTAGCATCAACATAATTAGAAGGAAATAATGAATTACAAATCACTGGAGAAAATAAGTATCAAAGGGTTCATACTGATTATATAAACGTCAATATATGTGCAAAAGGGAGAGCTCTTCCTTACAGATGCATGCCAAGTGTCAAATGATGTATGTGGAAGGAATGCTAGTATTGAACAATCATCAATTTGCAAATAACATAGTGAAGATTGTTTTGAGCAAGAACCAACAACAGATGCTAAATCTTGTAGGAAAATTTTAATGAGAAGCAGAATATTTACATGATTTTAAAAGGTTCTCCCCATAGGCTGCTTATAAAAGGAAAAATAACTACACTGTGGAGAAAATTAACGACATTTTGACTGACTGATCAAAATCAACATCACCAGCAAGGGGCAGACAAAGGGGACTATGACTATGAGAGCCTGAGAAGGACATCTCACCACCTATAGAGTATTCTGAGCAGATATGTATATCCTGCATCTAATTGTAAGGAAGCATTAGGCCAAAATGAAGAACATTCTAATAAAAAAAAGGGGGTGAAGAGGCTCTATTGTCGAAATATGCCAATGTCATATAAGACAAAGACTGAGAAACTGTTCTAGTTCAAAGAGAGTAAAGCCATATGGATGGCAGATTAATGTATTCCATCAGTATTAAATTTTCTAGCTTGATATATGTACTGTGGTTAATAAGAGAATGTCCTTTAATCAGTTTAAAAAAAAAATCGAAGTTTTTAGGGGTAAAAGACCTTAATGTATGCAACTTACAATCAAATTTAAGTTTTCTGAAAAAACAACTACATTGTTTTCAGAAAAAAAAGTAGAGAGAGAATCAATGACAAAGCAAATAAGGCAAAATGTTAGTAACAAATGAGGCTGAGGGTGTATAAAAATTCTTTGTACTATTTTTGTAAACTAACCATTAGCTTGAAAGTATCTTCAAACACAAAGTTAAAAAAACAGAAAAGGCAAATCTTACATTTCTTAGTGCTTCATAAACAGCTCTAAATGCTGGTTGCTTATCGTCATGGTAAACACCTCTGTTCCCATGAAGAATAAAGATTCCTTCTTCTTCTGCTTCTTGGCAATTGCTTCCATATATACAATGATCTGGTCGATAATTCCATTGACACGGAAAAACAAAAAGGCTTTCTACATAAAGAAAAGACCAGACAATGAAGCAAATACCCCTAATTCCACAAATGTAACATTATGCAAAACTTTTAGTTAAAAAATACAGCTCTTACAAGAAAGAATTAATGAAAAATGTTCGGCATTTAGATCTCTTCCAATTAAAGCAAAATTCAAGAAAAGTTTTACTCTGTCTTAAACATAAATAGCAATAATCATTAATATAAGACAGAATCAGATAACTGCATGTTTTCCTTTTTCACTCAGTATTATCTGTGATTTTGTAATGCAAATAAAAGGAATTTAGATAATTACCTGGATTATGAAAAAACACGATATTCAATAGATCTTGATCACCCCATGTGATGTTCAGTTTGTATTTTTTAAGCAATGGCATAAGTATATCTCCCCATTGTAGTCGTACAGTTGTCATATCATTCTGTTGATAAAAACATTCAAAAGATATTACAGTAACCCACAGTAACCATTACAAAGCCACAAAGAGAAATGCAAACTCCTCACAATATCAAGTGACATTTCCAACCCTAAATGTGAGAAGGGCTGTCCAGTAAAAGAGAAGATAACAAAAGGAAGTTGTATGTGGCAGTGATAAAACTAGTAAGTCAGGAAAGAAAGCGAAAGTAACTGTGTCCTTATCTTAAAATGAAGATAGTTTTGGTACCTACGTCAGAGTTGTTGATGACTAAAACTGTTAACATATAAATTTAAAGTGCTTGGAATAGCACCTGACACATGGTAAATATTCAGTGTTAGCTATTATTATTTTTTTACCATGATGGCTATTATTCTCAGATTGATTTGCTTAACTTTTATAATTGGCAGTTCAAATAGATCATTCTGAAATTGATAAATCAAGTTAAAAAATGCATACATAACTAAAGTTAAACACTAAAAAACAGTATGATTGACAAAAATCAAGGCTGCAGAGGGAGTGGGGAAGATGAACAAAGCAGCAGAAATTTATGAGCTTTGTGTCTACTTGTAGTAAAAAATTCTCATAGAGAACTGGCCTTTTTATGATGGATTTTCCTATCCAAAAACATAATATGTCTTCCTACTTATTTAAGTGTTCATTTATCTTATTACATTTAAAATATATATATATGTATGTGTATATACACATATACTGCCAATTTCTTTCAAGTTTGTTCCTATGTATACTATCTCTTTTGAGAGGATTCCATTTTATCTTCTAAAAGGTTGCTACTTGTACATTAGAAAATGCACGCAAAGAATTCTGTAAAGAGGCACCATGAATGACATACAAAGTCAAAGAAGATTTGCTAAGGAAAATAACTGGGTCCAGTCTAGCAGATGTATGTAGTCCCATAAACTCTCACCGTCCCAGAGGGAGGCAAGTTAGGACTGGCATCTTTGGCAATATTACGACTGCACTCCAAGAAAGAGACCCTAGTCTCCTGATGCCTCTCATACTATTGAAGAGCTAACAGATTCACCCAACCCATTTTAATGACTGTAAGCTTTGCTATCAGAATTACAACCCTGCTAGCAAAAGTATTTTCCTATTCTTGGATATCAACTAATTGGCATATCAACACTGTTTTCAGGAGGAGACCATATAGGTTACTTAAGAAAGAACCCCTGGAGTCAGCCAGCACAGTAAACGGTTTGACTCTCCTTTTAAAAGCAGCAATTTCTGTATTTTAATTTTCAACCCAGCCAAATTAATTACATGTCCTTAATGTTTACAGTAGTTTTAATAGGTTGAAGTTTTTCAGGGATATAAATATGTCATGCAAATAATAATTTTACATCCTATCTAATTTTTTATACCTATTTCTTTCACTTGTCTAACATGGGAGCTTGTTATTCCTCCACGCTGAAAACTGCCATTTAAATATTACTTAATAGTTATAGTGACAGGCACAATGGCTCACGCCTGTAATCCCGACACTTTGGGAGGCCTAGGCAGACACATCACTTGAGTTCAGGAATTCGAGACCAGCCTGGGCAATATGGTGAAACCCTGTACCGAAAGTACAAAATATTAGCCACGCATGGTGGTACACGCCTGTGGTCCCAGCCACTTGGAAGGTTGAGGTGGGAGGACCACTCGAGTCTGGGAGGTGAACGTTGGCAGTGAGCCAAGATCACACCACTGCACTCCAGCGTGGGTGACAGAATGAGACCCTGTCTCCAAAAAAAAAAAAAAAAAGTTATGGTAATATTAACAGATATCCTTATCTTCATTTTAACTGGAAAGCTCCTACTGTTTAGCCACTAAGCACAATGCTGCCTTTTGAAATAAGATAAAAATATTATACCAATAATCCATCAATTTATATTTCGTTTTTTTAAAATAAAAAAGGTACTGAATTTAATGTTTTTTCAGATACTGAATGTAATGCTTGTTTTTTTTAATGCTCAAAACTTGTTATTTGAAAACTCAAAGTTAAATACTTAAGGAAGCAAGTAACTGAGTCCAGTGAGAACCTGGTGTTGGAAGGGGTAGACTTGAATACTGGGCCTTTTAGATCTATGTGACCCTTTTAAACTATCCAGAGTAAAAACCAGTATTCTTCATAGTGCAGTTCACATAGTGTGCTAATATGTAAATTTTTTCTATGTCCTCAATAAGATTAAGTAATTAAGTACAGAAATTAAGAGTAAGATTCTGAAACTTTTACAGCAAGTTAATAGAATAGTTTTATGTCTATTTATTTTTCCAGCAATCTATCTTTTACAAAAGTATTGGCTCATAAAATACTGAAAATTTTTAAAAAATTAATTCTTTGACACAGTTTGAGAAACACTGTTATAAGCTACTGTATAATTTATAGTAAATTCAGTGATGATATAAACAATCTATCCTTCAAAAAAGAGAAGGCCAGAATTCGTGGAAAAAAAAATCCACATACTTAAATTGATCTGCTACAATTGTATTATCCTTGTGTGAAATTTCTTAGAACACAGTAAACAGTAATTATAACCAGAATTTTTTTTAATCTGGAAAACGACTAAAACAAGTTTTACTTAAGGAAACAATTTGAAAAGATAACTCTTAGAAATAAGTCATTGAGTATGTTAAGGAAACATTCTTAGGATCTGAAAAGAAAAATATCAATTACACAAGGACAAAAACCAGCAACACTTTCAACAGGCAGAACTGGTGGAGCCCTTGTACAACACCATGTTAAAGTCTTCAAGTGATTCTATCTATTCAAATATACAGAGAAATATAGATATATATTTAAATTTTAAAAACCAATATGAATCAAATATATATATTTGAATATATATCTTACAAGAAATGTATCTATTCAAAGAAAATCAACGAAAGACAAAATTAAGAGGCCAGTGCAGTCTTAGGAAAAAAATTAAAAAAGAAAAAAACCTTAAAGAAAAAAGTCCTATTAGAAAACTATTTGGAAAAGAAGACATAACGCTAGTATTATCTGCTAATGATATAACCTAGACTATCCAAGACAACCAATGAAAAGTATGAGAAATGAGTTTAACAAAGAGGCATTACATATAAAAAGAGTTCAAGTGAATAAGAAAGAGAAAACCAAGAAGTGGGCAAAGGATATGGGCAAGCAGCCATTCACAAAAGAAGAAACAGAAATGGCTACAAATTGTAAGAAAATATTTTTAACCACACCGGTAGTATAGTCAAGAAAATACAAAATTTAAAATATATTTTCAGCTACATATCCATACTAGGTACACACAAAAAAAGAAAATAAAATCATCCATTCTCCACATCATACACACATTAAAAATGTGATTATGTATAATGACATAGAAGTCAGTCAACCAGTCAACTATTTACTAAGTGAAAAAAGCAAGCTGAAAATGTATAAAAGAATCCTATATCTAAATGCTAATACACGCATATGCTTGTTTCAAAATATCTTTTTTTTTTTTTTTTTTTTTGAGATGGAGTCTCACTCTGTCACCCAGGCTGGAGTGCAGTGGCACAATTTCGGCTCACTGCAACCTCCACCTTCTGGGTTCAAGTGATTCTCATGTCTCAGGCTCCCAAGTAGCTGGAATTACAGGCACCTGCCACCGTGTCTGGCTAATTTTTGTGTTTTTAGTAGAGATGGGGTTTCACCATATTAGCCAGGCTGGTCTCGAACTCCTGACCTCAAGTGATCCACCTGCCTCGGCCTCCCAAAGTGCTGGGATTACACACATAAGCCACTGCACCCAGCCTCAAAATACACTTTTTAAAAGGTCCAAAGAACACACAGCCAAGTTTATAGTGTCACTCTGGGTGGAGGCATGAAAGTGTGGAGAGATATGTCAAGAGCAAATCTGTCTTTTTATTCTACAATGAATTTTTTGAATATTTATAAACATAATTTAGTTTCATAACATTTAAAACAGAAAATGTTCTAATTTTACAAAATTTAGCAAACCTATGACCAAATACATGTATGTTACATTAAGATCAATTAGTTTCATTTTTTAAATTAAGCATGCTTTGAAAATGTATGGACTATCATTATCAGCCTGTCCTATACATACATATAAAATTAAAGAGCATCCAAGAAAAAAGTGGGAACTCATCAATTCCCAAAGACTAGTTACTTCACTTTAAAAAGTCCTTTGGCAAGATGTACATTGTTACTATTCTGCTCTCATAAGCTATGTACTAACACAAGAAAAGTCTTCTATCACATACATCTTACAAATATGTAAAAACACTGTAACTACTTCACATACAGTGTTCTCTTTTCCAGTATTTTTCAATAATTCATTCATGGCCTAGTTTCTAAAACCTTCATCTGACTCTCCTTTGCTAGCAATTATCTATCAAGTTGCTACTTTATGTCAGACACCATGCTAAATATTCTTAATAAAAAGCTGTACAAAAGACACATCCTGCCCTCAGTAGGTGGAGCAAACAGACAAAAAAATACAAAGTAATATACAGACATTTGAAAAGGGCAAAGTAAACTAACAAAGAAAAGATTCCCACCATGTCTAATTTATACTCTTTGGTTTTTCTCTAATAAACAGGAAAAGGTTAAGAAATACAGTAATACATTTTTTAGAAGGAGAGAAAATAAATACCCTAATAGAGATTCAACACTGCAAATATGATTATGCAAAATAGAACATAATCATTTAATCAATGTTATTCATTGTCTAACAAATATACAATTATGAGATTAAAAATTATATGCTTTTTAAAAAGAATTTTTAAATTAATTTTAAATTAAAATATTTATTTAATTAAATAATTAATTATTAAAGTATTTGAATGTACATTTTTGTTTTTCTTTTGAGACAAAGAGTCTCACTCACACTGTAGCTCTGTCACTCAGGCTGGAGTGCAGTGGCGTGATATCAGCTCACTGCTCCCTGGTTCAAGTGATTCTGTCCCAGCCTCCCAAGTAGCTGGGAATACAGGCATGCACCACTATGCACAGCTAATTTTTTCTATTTTTAGTAGAGATGGGGTTTCACCGTGTTGGTCAGACTGGTCTCACACTCCTGGCCTCAAGTGATCTGCCCACCTCGGCCTTCCAAAGTCTTGGAATTACAGGCGTTGAGCCACCACACCTGGTCCTATTTTAACTTTTTAATATACGTAACTATAATACATCAGGTTGGAAATGAACAGCCATGAGTGGTAAGAACCAGGTGACAGCAAAACAAATAAACAACTTAAACTATGACCTTTGTCCTAAATTTGTATTGTGGCTGTACATGGGTTAAGAACCATGAAGCAATAGTCGCGAATCTGTATAAAACAGTTTGGAAAGCGATTATAAGTAACTCAGTTATATTGCTAAATTTCTAAAATTTAAGACCTGTGCTAGAAACTGTAGATGGCAGGAAAAAAACCAAGACAATGTTTGCTATAGACATAGAGATCAAGAAAAATAAAAATATATGAGAAAAGGAATTAAAAATCAATAAATTTTGTAGGACCATCTCGACAATCCTAAGTATAATAATATTTGAAAACGAAGCAAATCTGAGTATGTTCCAAGGAGCAAGAATAGGGTTGTTTGTAACATAGGAATAGTAGGTGTGAAGTAAATTATACCTGCTGAATTAAAGTACAACCAATCATCTTGTATTTTTTTTCATAGTCAGTAATGTGCAGAAGAAAAAAAGGTTTGAAAGTTTAGAAATTATTCCAACCCCCATAATTACATCTCTAGGTAGTTTAGAATATGTCAGAGAAAAACAAAAGAAAAAGGGAAAGGGAGAAACTATTAAAGTATTTATGAATGATATTTAAATAAGTAATAGGTAAGTAAAAAAACAGTAAATCTGGCCAAGCGCAGTGGTTCATGCCTATAATCCCAGCACGGGAGGATCACTTGAGGCCAGGAGTTAAAGACCAGCCTGGGCAACTCTTTTTTTTGTAGAGACTGTTCTCTACAAAAAAGTAAAATAAGAATAAAATAATTTTTAAAACAATGGATTTGAACTATATAGCTATTTTTAAGTTGTAATCAAAGGGTGTTATATTATCCCTATAGTTCTTTGCAACACTAAACTTCTATTAATTTCATATATTTCAAACGCAGTTATTGAGAAGTCACATTATTTTTTTGCAGATAATCTTACAGCACCATCTTCTGGTATAAGATCACTGTGCATAGTCTAACAATCAGAAAATAACAATCATGTTACTATCCTAGTTTTATAATATTTAGTACAACTTTATAGTACATGAAATTTAAAAATTCAAGATATATAATAACAAACTTGGTAACCAAAGAGAGATGTTCTCTGTTAAACAAGAGCAGAGGTTACCTAACACTGGGCTTATTATGGGCTTATTAATGCAATCAGTTGTGGGAGACAAAACTAAATTTAAAACAGGACTTTAAAAAGGTTCGGAAAAGGGAAGGCTAAAAAAAAACCTAAGTTTACCAGATCAACAGAATAGAACAGTGACCGGTAATAGCTGTCAGACTTCTAAGACTGAAGTGTTGGCATACGGTAATGGCTACAGCAGTACTGCTGCCTATACCAAAGGTAAGAGGAAACAGTTCCAAATGAGGCAAAGGCTTAAATCAGACATGTAGGAAGAATAAATTCCATCCCACCAGATACCATATCAAAAATACATGACAAAAATATATACATATAAATGTACACATATACTCATACCATAAGAGACATGATATCCCTTAATGTTTAACTGAGTCCTAATGAGACATAAAGGAATAAACAGTAAGTCTATACTCCTAGATAGAACAGTGTTTGCTCAGAAGTCACTGTTTTTAGCTAACATTTTAATGCTTACTTCATACCAGGATCTACTAAGAATTTTCAACAGATCTCTTTTAAATTAACTTAGTTAAGTCTGTTTATTATCTTATTCAGCTAAGAGAACTTATACTTGAAAGTTAACTAAATGGCTAGTAGTTAAGTACTGCACAAGAGGCAAAACTACACAGAAAGCCAGTTTGATTCCAGAGCAAGCAAACTACAGTGACTTGCAATTTAGATATAAAACTAATCTACATAAAACTGGTAAATGGTAGCACATACTGATGTCGTCTAAATGCACACTCAGAGAATTTAAATAGTCTGACTTTTCTACTGATCCCACAATTTGAAATACTGGAAACATGTAGGAATTTTTAAAGTTAACTTCCAATAACACCATAATAGATAACATTTACTATGTGTCAGCCACTGTTCTAACTCATTTACTCCTCCCAAAAGTCCCAAGACATTGGTAGTGCTATCATTTCCATTTTACAGGTTGAGAACAAACAGGTTGCAGAGTCTATGCTCTTAACTGCAACTCCATGTTGTCCCTAAGGTATATCATAATTTAGATTCTATGTATTCTATGAATGTACAACTACAAAATAACATCTGCTTCCTGGAATGGCAATCTAGGGAGATGATGTTCACGACTCAGTGCACTGTTATTTTACTTCATTGTCATGTCAACTGGTTTGACCTATTGTAATGCTGTTAAACAGAATAATATGAACACACTTCTAGATAAATCTAGATATCTAGATTCCTCTAATATTCTAGATTATTCTAAATAGAAAAATTCTTTATCAATTAAAAACTAAATTGAAAAGCCAACAATTTAGAAGGTTTTTAGAGAAATGTTAACAACTACCCGTATTAGTGACTTACCTTGAAATACTTCCTTCTCATTCGAGTCATATTCATCAACATAACTCCAGAGTTTACTCCAGTTTTTCCATAGTATGGATGCCTAGCAAAGCGATTATACCATCCTATTCGAGGTTCCTCATGTTCTGGTGCCATTGCAGCAATTTGTGTGGAATTAAATTTCTTTAGTAAAGACCAAATATCATCAACTGGTCGTAAAAAAAGGATATCAGTGTCGACATACAATAGTGAGTCAACTTCTTTCAGGATTAACTACAAGGAGAGATATTTGAATGATTAACTATAATTCTATTTTAAAAAGAAACATAAAAGCACCTCTAATTGTATAAGATACACCTAAGAGATTAGCTAATTTATATTATTTTAAGGTAATCTTTCCTAAATCTGTCATTTTTAACAATAGCATATATATAAAGATACTATGCTAACCTTCACATTAACTTTCAGAGAAGATATAAAAACAAACCAAATACTCAATTACAAAAATTGAGAGAATATAAAATTGAGAGAATAAAAAATTGAGAGAATATAAAACACTCAATTATAAAAATTGAGAGAATTATAAAAATTGAGAAGATATAAAAGCAAACCAAAACAAATACTCAATTATAAAAACTGAGAGAATACCAAATCTTCAAAGATCAGGGAGGAAATGTTTTTCATAATGGGCAATAATATTAGCTTAGGTAAATTTATATCTTGAATCCTAATTTCCTGAGATAAATACAGAAATAAACCAATACAAATAAAGATCTTCTGAACTTATTCCCCTTGGCCTGTAACACTGGCATCTTTACATCATTTCAGTTTCAACTAGTAAGTGGTAGAGCCAAACTGGAACCCAGACAACCCAGATTCAGAGTCCATGCTCTTATTTCCAGGCTGTCTCCCAATGAATCAAAACAAAATGTGCACCTAGCAAGGGTAAAGGCTTGACTTAGAAGAAAGACCGGCTATGTTGCACTTTCTAAGAGATCAATCTCCAACATGTGACTTCCCTGGGGAACTTTAAGGATAATTATTATTTAATTTATTTATTTATTTTTTATTTTTTGACACAGAGTCTCACTCTGTCACCCAGGCTGGAGTGCAGTAGCGCAATCTCAACTCACTGCAACCTCCACCTCCTGGGTTCTAGCCATTCTCCTACCTCAGCCTCCTGAGGAACTAGGATTACAGGCATGCACCACCATACCCGGCTAATTTTTTGTATTTTTAGTAGAGACGGGGTTTCACCATGTTGGTCAAGCTGGTCTCAAATTCCTGACCTCAAGTGATTCACCCACCTCGGCCTCCCCCAAGTGCTGGGGTTACAGGCACGAGTCACTGCGCCCAACCAAGGATAATTTTTCATTTCTGCCTTACCCATGAACTTTAGATTCTGACTCCTACAAATTTAAATTTATTGCCTATCCTGGTCTATTAGTAAGATTCAATAAATAGGTGAATCTAAACCTTTTTAGTTAAGAATATAATAGGAGCTTGATCCTAATTCTCCTACTTTTCAAAGCTGCTACTTCCTCCTGCAACTAAAGCCATCACCTTCATGAGCAGCTACTAGGCTGAAATCACCTCATTCCTCCCTTATCTATCAGCGGATTTAACATCAGGCTGGGGAAAAAAAACTGATGGCTGACTGCAGGGCCTGAGTAGGGAAAGTACACTTGGTCAAAGACCTCAACTAAAAGGGAATCTGTGGCCAGGCATGGTGGCTCACACCTGTAATCCCAGCACTCTGGGAGGCTGAGGCAGGCAGATTACCTGAGGTCAGGAGTTCGAGACCAGCCTGGCCAACATGGCAAAACTCTGTCTCTACTGAAAATACAAAAATTAGCCAGGTGCGGTGGCACATGCCTGTAATCCCAGCTACTCAGGAGGCTGAGGCAGGAGAACCGCTTTAGTCCGAGAGGCAGAGGTTGCAGTGAGCCGAGACTGCGCCAGTGCACTCCAGGCTAGGCAACAGAGCAAGACTTTGTCTCAAAAAAAAAAAAAAAAAAAAAAAAGGTGTGTGTGAGGGGATGGAATCTGTATGTCTGTCTCACTTTTTTGAGGGGTGGTGAAGTGAGAATTGTTTTTAATAGCAACATTCTACATCTGTGTCACATCTGTTTACAGATTACTATATTGTTAGCAGAGTAGGAAGAACCTGCATAAAGCTTCAAGTTCAATGCCGGGAGCCACTACCAGCTGGAAATCAGACATATGGTTAAATAATAATCAGCTATGTATAGTTTTGATTCCTTTCAGGTGAAGAAGGCATTGGTACAGTTTACATTAGTTCTTTTCATGCATCTATTTTAAAGGAAGAAAAACTCAGCAAAAAAGTTTATCACTATCAAAAAAAAAATAAAGGGGGGGGGGGGGCGGAGCAAGATGGCCGAATAGGAACAGCTCCAGTCTCCAACTCCCAGCGCCAGTGACACAGAAGACCAGTGATTTCTGCATTTTCAACTGAGGTACTGGGTTCATCTCACTGGGGAGTGCCGGACGATCGGTGCTGGTCAGCTGCTGCAGCCCGACCAGCAAGAGCTGAAGCACGGCGAGGCATTGCATCACCTGGGAAGCGCAAGGGGGAAGGGAATCCCTTTTCCTAGCCAGGGGAACTGAGACACACAACACCTGGAAAATCGGGTAACTCCCACCCCAATATTGCGCTTTAAGCAAACAGGCACACCAGGACATCATATCCCACACCTGGCCGGGAGGGTCCCACACCCACGGAGCCTCCCTCATTGCTAGCACAGCAGTCTGTGATCTACCGGCAAGGCAGCAGGGAGGCTAGGGGAGGGGTGCCCGCCATTGCTGAGGCTTAAGTAGGTAAACAAAGCTGCTGGGAAGCTCGAACTGGGTGGAGCTCACAGCAGCTCAAGGAAACCTGCCTGTCTCTGTAGACTCCACCTCTGGGGGCAGGGCACAGTAAACAATAACAAACCCAGCAGAAACCTCTGCAGACGCAAACGACTCTGTCTGACAGCTTTGAAGAGAGCAGTGGATCTCCCAACACGGAGGTTGAGATCTGAGAAGGGACAGACTCCCTGCTCAAGTGGGTCCCTGACCCCTGAGTAGCCTAACTGGGAGACATCCCCCACTAGGGGCAGTCTGACACCCCATACCTCACAGGGTGGAGTACACCCCTGAGAGGAAGCTTCCAAAGCAAGAATCAGACAGGTACACTTGCTGTTCAGAAATATTCTATCTTCTGCAGTCTCTGCTGCTGATACCCAGGCAAACAGGGTCTGGAGTGGACCTCAAGCAATCTCCAACAGACCTACAGCTGAGGGTCCTGACTGTTAGAAGGAAAACTATCAAACAGGAAGGACACCTACACCAAAACACCATCAGTACATCACCATCATCAAAGACCAGAGGCAGATAAAACCACAAAGATGGGGAAAAAGCAGGGCAGAAAAGCTGGAAATTCAAAAAATAAGAGCGCATCTCCCCCGGCAAAGGAGCGCAGCTCATCGCCAGCAACGGATCAAAGCTGGACGGAGAATGACTTTGACGAGATGAGAGAAGAAGGCTTCAGTCCATCAAATTTCTCAGAGCTAAAGGAGGAATTACGTACCCAGCGCAAAGAAACTAAAAATCTTGAAAAAAAAGTGGAAGAATTGATAACTAGAGTAATTAATGCAGAGAAGATCATAAAGGAAATGAAAGAGATGAAAACCATGACACGAGAAATACGTGACAAATGCACAAGCTTCAGTAACCGACTCGATCAACTGGAAGAAAGAGTATCAGCGATTGAGGATCAAATGAATGAAATGAAGCGAGAAGAGAAACCAAAAGAAAAAAGAAGAAAAAGAAATGAACAAAGCCTGCAAGAAGTATGGGATTATGTAAAAAGACCAAATCTACATCTGATTGGGGTGCCTGAAAGTGAGGGGGAAAATGGAACCAAGTTGGAAAACACTCTTCAGGATATCATCCAGGAGAACTTCCCCAACCTAGTAGGGCAGGCCAACATTCAAATCCAGGAAATACAGAGAACACCACAAAGATACTCCTCGAGAAGAGCAACTCCAAGACACATAATTGCCAGATTCACCAAAGTTGAAATGAAGGAAAAAATCTTAAGGGCAGCCAGAGAGAAAGGACGGGTTACCCACAAAGGGAAGGCCATCAGACTAACAGCAGATCTCTCGGCAGAAACTCTACAAGCCAGAAGAGAGTGGGGGCCAATATTCAACATTCTTAAAGAAAAGAATTTTAAACCCAGAATTTCATATCCAGCCAAACTAAGTTTCATAAGTGAAGGAGAAATAAAATCCTTTACAGATAAGCAAATGCTTAGAGATTTTGTCACCACTAGGCCTGCCTTACAAGAGACCCTGAAGGAAGCACTCAACATGGAAAGGAACAACCAGTACCAGCCGTTGCAAAAACATGCCAAAATGTAAAGACCATCGAGGCTAGGAAGAAACTGCATCAACTAACGAGCAAAATAACCAGTTAATATCATAATGGCAGGATCAAGTTCACACATAACAATCTTAACCTTAAATGTAAATGGACTAAATGCTCCAATGAAAAGACACAGACTGGCAAACTGGATAAAGAGTCAAGACCCATCAGTCTGCTGTATTCAGGAGACCCATCTCACACGCAGAGATATACATAGGCTCAAAATAAAGGGGTGGAGGAAGATTTACCAAGCAAATGGAGAACAAAAAAAAGCGGGGGTTGCAATACTAGTCTCTGATAAAACAGACTTTAAACCATCAAAAATCAAAAGAGACAAAGAAGGCCATTACATAATGGTAAAGGGATCAATTCAACAGGAAGAGCTAACTATCCTAAATATATATGCACCCAATACAGGAGCACCCAGATTCATAAAGCAAGTCCTTAGAGACTTACAAAGAGACTTAGACTCCCATACAATAATAATGGGAGACTTCAACACTCCACTGTCAACATTAGACAGATCAACGAGACAGAAAGTTAACAAGGATATCCAGGAATTGAACTCATCTCTGCAGCAAGCAGACCTAATAGACATCTATAGAACTCTACACCCCAAATCAACAGAATATACATTCTTCTCAGCACCACATCGTACTTACTCCAAAATTGACCACGTAATTGGAAGTAAAGCACTCCTCAGCAAATGTACAAGAACAGAAATTATAACAAACTGTCTTTCAGACCACAGTGCAATCAAACTAGAACTCACGACTAAGAAACTCAATCAAAACCGCTCAACTACATGGAAACTGAACAACCTGCTCCTGAATGACTACTGGGTACATCACGAAATGAAGGCAGAAAGAAAGATGTTCTTTGAAACCAATGAGAACAAAGATACAACATACCAGAATCTCTGGGACACATTTAAAGCAGTGTGTAGAGGGAAATTTATAGCACTAAATGCCCACAAGAGAAAGCAGGAAAGATCAAAAATTGACACTCTAACATCGCAATTAAAAGAACTAGAGGAGCAAGAGCAAACACATTCGAAAGCTAGCAGAAGGCAAGAAATAACTAAGATCAGAGCAGAACTGAAGGAGATAGAGACACAAAAAACCCTCCAAAAAATCAATGAATCCAGGAGTTGGTTTTTTGAAAAGATCAACAAAATTGACAGACCACTAGCAAGACTAATAAAGAAGAAAAGAGAGAAGAATCAAATCGACGCAATTAAAAATGATAAAGGGGATATCACCACCGACCCCACAGAAATACAAACTACCATCAGAGAATACTATAAACACCTCTATGCAAATAAACTGGAAAATCTAGAAGAAATGGATAATTTCCTGGACAATTACACTCTTCCAAGACTAAACCAGGAAGAAGTTGAATCCCTGAATAGACCAATAGCAGGCTCTGAAATTGAGGCAATAATTAATAGCCTACCAACCAAAAAAAGTCCAGGACCAGATGGATTCACAGCTGAATTCTACCAGAGGTACAAGGAGGAGTTGGTACCATTCCTTCTGAAAGTATTCCAATCAACAGAAAAACAGGGAATCCTCCCCAACTCATTTTATGAGGCCAACATCATCCTGATACCAAAGCCTGGCAGAGATACAACAAAAAAAGAGAATTTTAGACCAATATCCCTGATGAACATCGATGCAAAAATCCTCAATAAAATACTGGCAAACCGGATTCAGCAACACATCAAAAAGCTTATCCACCATGATCAAGTGGGCTTCATCCCTGGGATGCAAGGCTGGTTCAACATTCGCAAATCAATAAACGTAATCCAGCATATAAACAGAACCAAAGACAAGAACCACATGATTATCTCAATAGATGCAGAAAAGGCTTTTGACAAAATTCAACAGCCCTTCATGCTAAAAACGCTCAATAAATTCGGTATTGATGGAACGTACCTCAAAATAATAAGAGCTATTTATGACAAACCCACAGCCAATATCATACTGAATGGGCAAAAACTGGAAAAATTCCCTTTGAAAACTGGCACAAGACAGGGATGCAGTCTCTCACCACTCCTATTCAACATAGTGTTGGAAGTTCTGGCTAGGGCAATCAGGCAAGAGAAAGAAATCAAGGGTATTCAGTTAGGAAAAGAAGAAGTCAAATTGTCCCTGTTTGCAGATGACATGATTGTATATTTAGAAAACCCCATTGTCTCAGCCCAAAATCTCCTTAAGCTGATAAGCAACTTCAGCAAAGTCTCAGGATACAAAATTAATGTGCAAAAATCACAAGCATTCTTATACACCAGTAACAGACAAACAGAGAGCCAAATCAGGAATGAACTTCCATTCACAATTGCTTCAAAGAGAATAAAATACCTAGGAATCCAACTGACAAGGGATGTAAAGGACCTCTTCAAGGAGAACTACAAACCACTGCTCACTGAAATAAAAGAGGACACAAACAAATGGAAGAACATACCATGCTCATGGATAGGAAGAATCAATATTGTGAAAATGGCCATACTGCCCAAGGTAATTTATAGATTCAATGCCATCCCCATCAAGCTACCAATGACTTTCTTCACAGAATTGGAAAAAACTACTTTAAAGTTCATATGGAACCAAAAAAGAGCCCGCATCTCCAAGACAATCCTAAGTCAAAAGAACAAAGCTGGAGGCATCACACTACCTGACTTCAAACTATACTACAAGGCTACAGTAACCAAAACAGCATGGTACTGGTACCAAAACAGAGATATAGACCAATGGAACAGAACAGAGTCCTCAGAAATAATACCACACATCTACAGCCATCTGATCTTTGACAAATCTGAGAGAAACAAGAAATGGGGAAAGGATTCCCTATTTAATAAATGGTGCTGGGAAAATTGGCTAGCCATAAGTAGAAAGCTGAAACTGGATCCTTTCCTTACTCCTTATACGAAAATTAATTCAAGATGGATTAGAGACTTAAATGTTAGACCTAATACCATAAAAACCCT
Organism: Papio anubis; assembly: GCF_008728515.1. Lineage (NCBI taxonomy): Eukaryota > Metazoa > Chordata > Mammalia > Primates > Cercopithecidae > Papio > Papio anubis. The sequence goes on from NC_044984.1 coordinate 36,848,666, forward strand.
AGAGGAAAACCTAGGTAGTACCATTCAGGACATAGGCATGGGCAAAGACTTCATGTCTAAAACACCAAAAGCAACGGCAGCAAAAGCCAAAATTGACAAATGGGATCTCATTAAACTAAAGAGCTTCTGCACAGCAAAAGAAACTACCATCAGAGTGAACAGGCAACCTACAGAATGGGAGAAAATTTTTGCAATCTACTCATCTGACAAAGGGCTAATATCCAGAACCTACAAAGAACTCCAACAAATTTACAAGAAAAAAACAAACAACCCCATCAAAAAGTGGGCAAAGGATATGAACAGACATTTCTCAAAAGAGGACATTCATACAGCCAACAGACATATGAAAAAATGCTCATCATCACTGGCCATCAGAGAAATGCAAATCAAAACCACAATGAGATACCATCTCACACCAGTTAGAATGGCGATCATTAAAAAGTCAGGAAACAACAGGTGCTGGAAAGGATGTGGAGAAATAGGAACACTTTTACACTGTTGGTGGGATTGTAAACTAGTTCAACCATTATGGAAAACAGTATGGCGATTCCTCAAGGATCTAGAACTAGATGTACCATATGACCCAGCCAGCCCATTACTGGGGATATACCCAAAGATTATAAATTATGCTGCTATAAAGACACATGCACACGTATGTTTATTGCAGCACTATTCACAATAGCAAAGACTTGGAATCAACCCAAATGTCCATCAGTGACAGATTGGATTAAGAAAATGTGGCACATATACACCATGGAATACTATGCAGCCATAAAAAAGGATGAGTTTGTGTCCTTTGTAGGGACATGGATGCAGCTGGAAACCATCATTCTTAGCAAACTATCACAAGAACAGAAAACCAAACACCGCATGTTCTCACTCATAGGTGGGAACTGAACAATGAGATCACTTGGACTCAGGAAGGGGAACATCACACATCGGGGCCTATCATGGGGAGGGGGGAGGGGGGAGGGATTGCATTGAGAGTTATACCTGATGTAAATGACGAGTTGATGGGTGCAGCACACCAACATGGCACAAGTATACATATGTAACAAACCCGCACGTTATGCACATGTACCCTACAACTTAAAGTATAATAATAGTAAAAAAAATAATAATAAAAAAATAAAAAAAAATAAAGCACCAATTTACTTAAATCTGGTTAAAAAGATTAGAAGTAACAGTAAAGTATGAGGTCAATTTGACAGGTTTCAAGTAGTTCTTGTACTTAAAATTCCATTTAGGGATTTAACTAGATTACAGCATTAAATTATCTGGCAAATTTCATATAACAACATCAATAATAAACTTGTTAATATAGTGCTAACAACGTGCCGTGGTTCCAAGTATTAATAAAGTACCATAACAAAATGGCAGAGAAATGGCCATAACCTCACGTCTTTCTTTCATCTCTTATTGTTTTTTCAATACATTTGTGTGATTATTTAATGTCTGTCTCCCACATCAGATAACAAGCTCTATGAAAACAGGAAACCTGTGTATTCTATTCATTCCTACATACCCAGCATTTCAATATAGATGACTGACAAATACTAGGCACTCACACATTAATTAAATGACACTGCAATCATTCAATATAAAACTTAAAATAAAACCTACATGAAGTATCTAAAACATATTTTTTTAACCAATCTTAATCCCTTATTTGTGTGCTTTTTAAAATGGAAGAGAAAGATCCTAGGATACAACTTTTTAAGGCAGAGCAACAAAGATACTGCTTAGGCAGACTTGTTTATCAATATTATAACTTAATCTTACAGATATCCTGGATTCAATAAACCATTTTCTTAATAAGCTAGGGATTGCCTTAATCCACTTAGCAATAAGAAGTAACTGAAGGTTCTTCCCCATAATTTATATACTTTCTGGAAACTTGTGTGCTTCTTAAATTCAATATTTCTACCATAAGTATTCTCTATGTGTTTAAGCTGCAAAACTGTAAGTATTTAAGTATCATAATGGTCTAAACAACTGTGAATTTTAAAACTGGGTAAAATCAAATCAAAATTAAAGACGTAACCTTGCTTCAGAACATTTGTATATAAAAAAAAACAAAATCAAGGTTTATCACCATAGAACACTACCAAAGAACAGCCCCACTGAATAAATAGTTCCCATTTTCCCTTTGAGTTCATATGCCTTAAATTTGTTTCTGTTTAAGTATCAGTTACAATAGATAAATTGGCTTGGTATAAGACACAAATTGCTATTTAATGATGCACTCTATCTCATTTCTCAAACTCGAAATGCTGCCTACAAGTTGAAGGTGATAACGCCACTGCACTTCTGCTGGCAACAGACTTGGCTCCATTAAGACCTGGCAACCTCTATTCCTTCTTATAGATAAAAGAGTTCCACACAACTGAATATATTAAACTGGTATCTCAACAGAAATTACTAAAAATTTTTCATTCTTAACAGGGTTTTTATTTTACTTGTTCCATAGGAATATTTTTTCATGTTCAAAAGGCAAATAGTACCCGTATTGATTTCTATTTATTAATTTAATTATTTAACTGGAATTATATGTAACTCTTCAGAGACTCATATGTGTAAAAGTGAGGTTCAAATTTAAAAAAAAAAAAAAAAAGGACACCGGGGGAAAAAACTTACCGGCAAGAACAATCTCTGTGAAGCACATGGTTTAAAGAGTTTTTTCCACTCTGCTGCATTCTCACTTGGAAAGGTTATGGGGTATAACGTATAATTAAATGTTTGTAGAAATGACCAGCTGTCAAGCTAAAACAATTAAAAAACAAAAAACCAGTATAGTTTCACCCTGAATTTTCTCTGCAAAATCATAAAACAACAGATTATAAAACAAAACAGCTAAAAATTAAGATAATATACATTTTATGCTGTAAAATTAAGGGAAAGATTCTTCTGTTCCACTATGGTATTTTTCATTTAAAATCTGAAAATCAAAATAAGATCCTGGAAAGACTTCACCATTAAGATCTGAAGCATAATGAAAGTTATCAGGGTCCAACTCCCCAATCAGAAAGGTGAAAGACCCTTGCAAATTTGTCTTCCTCAGCTTTACTTAATGTATAAATTCTCTTAACCCATTAACAAGCTAAAATCAGAAAAATTAAGCACTAATTTTATTACCACCGTATATATGACAGATGCTTCCATTCAAAGTCACACCAAATGTGAAACTAGTTAAAAAATTTGTCCATCAATTCATAGCTTTAATATGCCTGAATATTTCTGATAATAAAATATTCTGATAAATACATAGCCAATGCCAATTTTAAAAAAATTACTACAAAAAGCAAAATATATCTGAAAATCTATGATGAACATGTTTACACTTAATACCCTAAATGGATTTCAAGATACTGAATTGTTTCAAATTCAGTTTAAGTAATATCTCTCATTCTTATTTCAACAGAATTACTGATTCAAATTTCCTGAAGAGCAGTAAGAAACAATCTATGGCGGGAAAAACTAAGTAGTTTATGTACAGGCTGAATATGATCTCTTTTGAATTATGATTGTGTTTAAGTCATTTTTAAAACAGTATCTTCCAACATAGTTTAAGGGAATGCCTTTACTTCCAACACTCTGCTTTGGTGTCTCTGATTATTTTATTTTATTTATTTTATTTTATTATTTTTTTGAGACAGGGTCTCACTCTGTCACCCAGGCTGGGCTGAAGTGCAGTAACATGATTATGGTTCACTGCAGCCTTGACTTCCCAGGCTCGGGTGGTCCTCCCACCTCAGGCCTCTCAAGTAGCTGGGACTACGGGTGCACACCACCACACCCAGCTATCTACGAATTATTTTAAAATACTAGCACTGTAATTTCCTGGCTCCACTTATTAATCACTTAAAGATCTTTTCAATACCAACTTCAAAATAAAATCTTAGTCACTTTAACATGTAACAGTGTTCTTCCATGTACTAAAAGCATGTTCCATAAAATATTTGATATACTTTCATCAAAAGCAAAACCAAACATTCTCAGTGATGATTACAGTGAAAGGAAAACTAAGTTTAAAAATATAGTATACGTTACACAAACAATTCAGCCAGGTGTAAACACAACACAGAGGCTGCATCTAAGATAATGCAATAAATGTTTTACTTTTCTATTACATTTTCAAAGATTTCCATAATTAGCAGCAGTCTATTACTATTCTCTTAACCCCTAGGACAAGATTAATTCCTCAATATTTTAAAAAACAATCCAGATAGAGACCAAGTTCACAAAATTATCTAACAAAAATATAGACACTAAAAATATTTTTAAACAATAAGTAAAAAGGTATACTTTCATATACCACTTAAACAGTAAGAAAACTTTTACACCTTTTAGTTTTCTGCCAAAAACTAAAAGGTATAGACGTTTTTGGCAGAAAACTAAAAGATCTGAGCTCATAACTAGTATTTTTGCACTAAATATGCAAAATGAACTGATTTAACCTGAAAAAACATCAAATATATTTTTTACAGTTAGACCAAGCATAAAAATCCAAATGAATTTAAAAGCTTAAGTAGATAGATGTAAACAGACGATAGAGAGGGAGGAGAACAAAAATATGAATGATCATTAGCATCACCTTTACCACCATCTCAGAACAAAAGGTAGTGAGATTTCAGGTGAATTTTCTTTTTCTTATATGTTTTCTTCTGCCTGTATCTGTTCTCTTATTGTTTAGTAATATTTTGTTGTTGTTGTTGTTGTTGTTGTTAAGGAAGTTACAAGGCTGACCTGATTAAAGAGTATATATTCCATTGTAACAGCTAGGTATGGTCATATGACTAAATTCAGACCAATGGGATACTGGCAGAAATGTCACAATGACTTCTAGAAAGTACCCTTAAGAGAAGGATACTGCCCTTTTTCACTCCCTGTCCTCAAGTTGAATAGAAATGGGTGCATTGGTTGGAGTCCAAGTAGTCATCATGGACCATCAAGCAGAAGCCTCATGTTGAAAATGGCTTAGCCACAGTCAGACGAAGCCAGAGTATCTGAAGATAAAGAACTGCCATATAATCCAGACAACCTACTTTCATGGGAGAGAGAAATAAACTTAAATCCTGTTTAAGCCACTGTTATTTTGGGTTTTCTGCCACTGTTGCCAAATTGATTTTAACTAATACAAAACCAAAATAAATAACTTACTTATCAGAACCAGAAGCCACTTCCCGCCATATTATTAATCAAGAATTCTCTCCTCTCAAAACAGGATTAAAACCTTTATATAAGCTCTGATTCAGGCACTCCCAAGGAAAGGATACAGACAAAATAAATCATAGAACTTCTTAGTCAAAGCATCCTGGAACTAGAGTCACTAAAATAAAACCTCCATGTTTCACCAAGAACTTACTTTTAAGTAGCCCACCGCCGTTCAAAAATGAACCTTCCTCTTTCACCTTAGACCTGGACTCAGATGGAAGTGGTTCAAGGAGCACTCCCCACTTTAAAAGGGTGGTGTTACAGAACAAATATTTTTGTGCAGTGAAGAAATAAAACAACTGATATGGTATAGCTCTGCGTTGCCACTCAAATCTCATCTCGAACTGTAATTCCCACGTGTCGAGGGAAGGACCTAGTGGGAGATGATTTGATCATGAGGGCTGTTTCCCCCTTACTGTTCTCGTGATAACCATCAGTTCTCATGAGATCTGATGGTTTAAAAGTGTGGTGTTCTTTCTCTTTCTCTCTCTTCTGCTGCCATGTAAGACATGCCTTACTTCCCCCTTTGCCTTCCGCCATGACTCTAAGTTTCCTGAGGCCTCTCCAGCAATGCTGAACTGTGAGTCAATTAAAATTCTTTTCTTTATAAATTACCAAGCCTCAGGTAGTTCTTTCTAGCAATGTGAAAACAGACTATTACAACAACATTCTATTATAGTATATTATTAAATATTCAACTGTACAACCTTGACTACGTCTCAAATACTTACTCTGTCTTTAAAGCTATGATGTAGCTGATCTTCAGCAAAAATATGGAATTGAAGAGGTTTCATGCTGAAAATGATAGCTGACTTCAACATGGTCATAGTTTCTTCCAGTCTTTCACCACAGGCAACTACAGCTAGATGCATTTTCTCAACAGGCTGTATTTTCAGACTGTACCTAATTGGAAAGAAAACCACATTTTCCAACAGTTTTAGTATATGTTTACAACATGGTACTTCCATCATGTTCAAAAAGTGAAGTTCAAGGCCAGATGTGGTGACTCACGCCTTTAGTCCCAGCTACTTGGGAAGCTAAGGCAGGAGGATCACTTCAAATCAAGAGTTCAATGCTGCAGTAAGCTATGACTACATCACTACACTCCAGCGTGGGCAACAGAGCCAGACCCTGTGAAAGACAGAGAAGAAAGAAAGGACGAGGATGGAAAAAGAAAGGAAAGGGGAAAGGGAGAGAAGGAAGGGGAAAAAAAGAAAGAAAGAAAAACTGAAGTTCAAAATTTGTATGTATAAAACAAACGAGGCCAAGTCTGCAATCCCAGAGCTTTGAGAGGCCAAGGCAGAAGGGTCACTTCAGGCCAGGAGTTCACGACCAGCCTAGGCAACATACCGAGATCTCATCCCTACAAAACATAGAAAAATTAGCCAGGAGTGGTGGCATGCGCCTGTAGCCCCAGCTACTCAAGAGGCTGACATGGGAGGATATTTTGAGCCCAGAAGATAGAAGCTGCAGTGAGCTGTAATCGTGCCACTTTACTCCAGACAGAGCAAGATCCTGTCTCGAAAAAAAAAAAACGTATTTATTTAAAAAATAAGTAAAGGGCAAAGGTCAAATTACAAAACATTTTTAAAATGTTGAATCAATCATGTATTTCCACACTCTCAACCAGCTCTTCTCACCAATTTTCCTCCTTTCAAACTACAGAGCACACAAAAAATGACTACTTTCTCAATTCTCCCAAGAATACAAAACTAGTACCATTGTGGCTGCCAGTAAATAAATTAATTCATTACTCACATTAGATGCCTTAGGAAATTAGAGCTTAATTCTCTCAAGGAACCCACTGAGAAAGGTTGATTTGAGGTCTTTCATTCAATTTTTTAAAAACATTGTTATTAAAAAAAAAAACCTTAAAAACATTCTTACTTCATCTGAAACCTCTCCCCATACCACCTCTCACCAACCAACAGTTCACTGTAAAGCAAACCCAGTCATAATTTCATCCATAAATATTTCAGTATTACATCCAATCTTAAACCATGCTGACTACAAGAAAAAATTTCCTTCACATTAATAATACACATTCAGTCCCATTTACCAAATACCCAGCAAGATGTAAACACTTCTAAGATGGTCTAAAACATGCTAGTCGAACACTAGTACGTCTTTAGAATCTACTTCTAACACAGAGCAGCAGTGTATACCAACAGGCTTAAGTAACCTTTAATACCTCTTGCTTCTGCTGTACCACTTCTTTCACATGTCTGGTGTTAGCATAAGCTTCGGTCTTTTTACTTTTTTTTCTTCTTTTTAGAGACAGGGTCTCCTCACTCTATCACCTACGATGGAGTGCAGTGGCGCATTCATAGCTAACTGCAGCCTCAACCTCCCAGGCTCAAGCCATCTTCCCATCTCAGCCTCCCAAGTAGCTGGGACCACAGACGTGCAACATGTCCAACTAATTTTTTTTTTCATTTTTTGTAGAGATGGGGTCTCACTATGTTGCCCAGACTAGCCTCGAACTCCTGGCCTCAAGGGATCCTCCCACCTCAGCCTCCCAAAGTGCTGGGATTACAGGCATGAGCCAGCACACCTGGCCAGCTTGGGTCTTTTTAAAGCTCTCTATTATTTTCCGTTGACAGTAATTTGAAACAAGCAATGTCTCTTCCCTTGTTTGTACCCTCTATCCTTTGCCCTCTTTTGTGCTGAGCCCATCAGTTCATAACACTGAAACTAATGACGGAGGGGATACTTAAACTATCGGTGGAGGGGAGACTATCTACGCTTTTTACGTCTATAAAGCGGGGACATGAATCCAGTTCATCTCAAAAACAGTGGAAGCCACAATGACAAGTTAAAAACTAAGCAATAAAGACACAACAATTTTAAGAGAATTCTAAATTATCTCATCTTTCTAGTGACTGCCTCCAGATCCTACTTCTCTCTACAGCATCATGATTTAAGAATCATTAATGGGCTCAGATTGCTTTACTGGCCCATAGCTAGATCTTGCCCCAAAGTCAAAGGCCAAGAGAATATTTTAAAAGTAAGGCATGATAGTCATACGCTGTTTTGTACAGCATCAACTACATACACAGATAAGAAGTATATTAAACCTTAAGAAAAAACAGCCTCAAGTCCTGGTATGGTGGCTAACACCTGTAATTCCAGTACTTTGGGAGGCCAAGTGGAGAGGAGAGCTTGAGGACCGGAGTTTGAGACCAGCCTGAGTAACACAGTGAGACCCAGTATCCACACACACACAAAAACTAGCTGGGTGCGGTGGTGCACACGTGTACACCTAGCTACTCAAAGGCTGAGGCAGGAGGGTTGCTCGAGTCCAGCAGTTCAAGATTGCAGAGAGCTGTGATCATGTCACAGTGCACTCCAGCCTGGGTGCTGGGTGATGTCTTAAATAATAATATACCCAAATGTTTCTCAAGAAAAAAAAATCCCTCTAAAAATCAGTCTCAGGAACTCCTCCCAGGTATTTTAGCAAGGATCGTTTTGGTCACACTGCCAGCACTCCTTTCACCAATTTCTACAGGAGTACTGTCAACTACATCACATTTCCTTTTCTGTTTGGGATCCTTTTGAGTGAAAGTATTATATACAGTACAGGCTCAACTCCTAAACTGACCACAAAAAACACAGTTAAAATATGTCTCTAACAACCACCCTACCCCTAGACCTAAAAGACAGGAAAATCAATTGCAACTGGAAAAAAATCTAAAGTAAGCTTCTACATGATAAGAAGTGATAACTAAAACCTTCTAAGCAGTTACAGGGAAGCAGTCATTCAAATTATGTTGGCCCCAATTGAATGGCGGAACCTTGCCAGGGTCTACAAAAATCTTTCTTTTGATCACAATATGAACAGGAGAAAAGTCTATGTGGATTTAAAGAAATGTAAATAGAAAAGGAGATTTTAAAGTCAAACTTATTTTTCTACAGATATACGATTAGAAGAAAGTCTTCAGATGATTCAAAGATAATATCTGAGGGCTCCCATGGTTAAAGCTGGCATAACCTGCGTATGAAAAGTATGACAGTAATGAATGATAGCGTATTAAATTTATAAAGTGAACCCTGGCCGGGCACGGTGGCTCACACCTGTAATCCCAGCACTTTGACAGGCCGAAGTGGGTGAATCATTTGAGGTCAAGAGTTTGAGATTAGGCTGGCCAACATGGTGAAACCCTGTCTCTACTAAAAATACAATAATTAGCCAGGCGTGGTGGCACACACTTGTAGTCCCAGCTACTCAGGAGACTGAGGCAGGAGAATTGCATGAACCCAGGAGGCAGAGGTTGCAGTGATCTGCGATCATGCCCCTGCACTACAGTCTGGGCAACAGAGCAAGATTCTGTTTCAAAAAAATAAATACAAAGTGAACACATCAGTCAAAAAATGATATTAAATAAAGGGGTAAGGAGAGGGAACTCTTCTTTTTTTAAAGATGAATACCAACCAATAAATGCAGAAGAAATGAGAGAATTATAAAATTCACTATTTTGCAATCACCACTGTAACAGTAGACAAAAATAATCAGTGGATGCTAAAACCACATACTAACAAAATATTTCCCCCATATATTATACAGGAGATAAAAGTACTAGTACAGTGTAGAAATGCGAGAACATCACCTTAACCTTTGATCAAACTTAATATTAAACTTATGGCTTCAGAAGTCTCCTGATAGCATGCCCAAAGAACACAGTATCCCATGCAGTAATCTTGCCAAAAATCCTGAATCTAATAATAAGTGGACAGTCGGCAAATCAAAATTAAGGGACATTCTGCAAAATAAAAACAAAAATATCACAAAAGATACCAAAAACAGCACCCCTTCTCACCCCAAAAAAGGCTAGGGAACAGTTCTAGAATAAAGGAGACTAACTCAGCCTGAGTTGAATGCAATGTATGGTCCTTGGCTGGGTCCTGAATGGGGAAGAAAAGATACAAAGTACATTAACAGGAAAATAAGAAAATAGGAATAGGAATATATATTCTATGAACAGTGTTAAATAACTTAAAGTGACAATTATGGCTGTATTATAGTATGTCCCTGTTCTTAGGAGACACATGCTGAATCTATGTATTTAGGGGTGTGTCATAATGCCTGCTGTCTCTCAAATGGTTTGGCAGAAAAAGAAAAGTGGTAAAATGTTAGTAATAAATATCTAGGTGAAAAATGTATGGTATGCTTACTGTACTATTCTTGTAACCTTTGTATATTTGAAATTTACCAAAGTAAAAAGTTGGGAGGTAGGGGTTTATCATTAAAAAAACTTAAAGAATGCTTTACATAACAAATTTAGATGCAAATACTGTTAACAACAAATTTCTAAATCTTAGGAATTAACTTCTGATTTTAAGCAAATTTCTGCTATAAAGGAATAATAACTTTTTTCCATTTTGTTTTATTTCACAGTATAATCTCCAGGGTGTTCTTATAGCCTATTATTAAATTAGTATTCTCTATTTAAAAAGATACATAGGCCGGGCGCGGTGGCTCAAGCCTGTAATCCCAGCACTTTGGGAGGCTGAGACGGGCGGATCACGAGGTCAGGAGATCGAGACCATCCTGGCTAACACAGTGAAATCCCGTCTCTACTAAAAAATACAAAAAACTAGTCGGGCGAGGTGGCGGGCACCTGTAGTCCCAGCTACAGGGGAGGCTGAGGCAGGAGAATGGCGCAAACCCGGGAGGCGGAGTTTGCAGTGAGCTGAGATCCGGCCACTGCACTCCAGCGCGGGCGACAGACCGAGACTCGTCTCAAAAAAAAATAAAAAATAAAAAATAAAAAGATACATAAGGCCAGGCGCGGTGGCTCAAGCCTGTAATCCCAGCACTTTGGGAGGCCGAGGCGGGTGGATCACGAGGTCAGGAGATCGAGACCATCCTGGCTAACACGGTGAAACCCTGTCTCTACTAAAAATACAAAAAATTAGCCAGGCGTGATGGCGGGCGCCTGTAGTCCCAGCTACAGGGGAGGCTGAGGCAGGAGAATGGCGAAAACCCGGGAGGCGGAGCTTGCAGTGAACCGAGATCACGCCACTGTACTCCAGCCTGGGCAACAGAGCAAGACTCCATCTAAAAAAAAAAAAATACATAATTAGACTACAAACTCCCATTGACGTATATAAAGTCAAACTAAACAAATTTCAAATAACCATCTACTCAAACTAAAAGAGAAATGCCATGAAGCTATCTTTAAAAACCTGCAGTTGAACAAAAATGGAAAGCATTTTTGCTTAGCCTGTTGTGCTTAAAAAGAAAAACACCACCTTCTTCTCTTACTATTAAAAGAGTTGTTCCCAGCAATACATAACGGACTAAAAGAAAGAAAGAAAAAAAAAAAAAGAGTTGTGTTAAATTATCACACCGGGCAAAATTACTTTCATGAGTTGCATGTAAAACACTTTCAAAACAAAATACTTAAAAAAAACTCTAGGATTTTTATATAAAGTATTAAAAAATAAAATCTAAAACTCCAACATGAAATATAAGTATTAATTTCTAAAATATAATTTTAAATAACCAGTAAAAATATATCTCTTAAAACTAGTATGAACTACTCAAAATAATACAGCTAAGATTAAATTCACCTGTGACCACATAATTCACAAATCTAAAATCAATTCCCACCATAAAGAAGATTAAATATTTTAAATAACTGATTTTTTAAAAAGCTCAAGTCATAGAAAAATTAGTACATTAAAACAAAATATTTTTTATATTTTGATAATTCTAAAATTTAGAGTTTGTATAATGAAAGTAAAATAAAAAATTAGAAACTTATTCGCAATCAATGGCAAAACCGAATATATTATTCTAAGAGTTCATAAAATAAACATTAAAAATTCAATATCAATATCAAATAGATGATATACAGAACAAAAGAAAAAAGATAAATAAATGTGGAAATACATTCAACAAATAATCAACAAAAAGCTATCATTTTAATAAGTGATAAAATTATAATTCCCAATAATGCTAAGGTTATGATGACCCCAAATACACTCACACAATGCTGGTGCATGCTTATAGCCAGATAATTTTTAAAACACAATTTAGTGATATAATTCATTCTTTTTAACAAATATTTGAACTCCTTTCATATAGGCACTGGGGTAGGCAAGAAAGCCACAATCTTCACCTCAGACAATTTGCAGCCTGTTGTGAAAAGACTGATTTTTAAAACAATAAGAAAGCATGGTAATTGTTTTAATAGAAAAAACTGAGATTGCTAAAGAGGCTCACAACACAAACATCTAACCTACTGTGACCTAGTCTAACCTGGTATTGGGGAAAGCTTCCCAAATGATCCTGTTAATCATTTGTTTCTCACTGGTTCCCAAACACCTTGCTAGGCATGGGACTTAAATGATAACACCACATAGTATCAGCCTGCAGTTAAAGGTCTAGAAGTGAAGATTCACAATCACAACAGATGTGGTAAATACAATAACCAAGAGGAGACAGAGAAGGGAGATGAGGTGAGCAGTGAGAGGAAACTACAATCGTTTGAGAAGTGATGGGAAGTGATGAGTACAACCGTTAAGGGAGAAGGAAAGAAGTAGCCAGGAGCAACAGTGTGAAAGGAGACAAGAAGAGTTAATGTAGACTGACATGTGGAGAAAGTCCATTGTAAACATGATACAAAACACAGATGAAGGAAAGTCTAAGGAGCTAGACTATCAGTTCAGGTTTGAACATGAGTCTCTGAGGCATCTGAATCAGCAAGGTAAAAATGACCAATATGCAACTGGAAATACAGGTCTGGCTCTCAGAAAAGAACTCTGAATTGGAGCTATCAGTTAAACAAATTATCCTATAACTATTCAGGGAATGGGGAGAGAAAAGAGCAGAATCCTAAGAAATGCAGATTATTTAGAAAGCAGAGTTAGAGGAGTCCAGGACAGAGATCAAAGAGCTGAGTAACTGGTCTGGTCTCAAAAGCCAGAGGCTAACAGAGCTGACAGAAAAAGGAAGTAGTAAACAGTGCCAAATGGGTAAGAAAAGTAAGATTAAGCCCCAAAACAATAATTCAGAGGTGGGGTGATGGGAATAAGAGTCAGGTGGTAGATAGTTGAGGTGTGAAGTTCTTTTTATTTAAAGAAGTAAAACCAAGGCTGACCACGGTAGCTCACGTCTGTAATCCCAGCACTTTGGGAAGCCGAGGCAGCAGGATCACTTGAGCTCAGTTGTTCATGACCAGCCTGGGCAACATAGCGAGACCTCGTCTTGACTAATATTAAAAAAAAAAAAAAAAAAAAAAAAAAAGATTCGGGTATGGTGGCATGCACCTGTAGTCCCAGCTACTTAGGGGACTCAGGCAGGAGGATCACTTGAGCGCAGGAGGTCCAGGCAGCAGTGAGCCCTGGTGGTGCTACTGCACTCCAGCCTGGGCAACAAGTGAGACCATCTCAAAAAAATGAACAAACCAAACAAAACCCAGAAGTAAAACCAGTAGGTACTCTTTCGCCCAGGCTGGAGTGCAGCGATGTGATATTGGTTCACTGCAACCTCTCCCTCCCAGGTTCAAGCGATTCTCATGCCTCAGTCTCCCAAGCAGCTTGGACTACAGGTGTGCGCCTCCATGCCTGGCTGATTTTTGTATTTTTAGTAGAGATGGGGTTTCACCATTTTGACCAGGCTGGTTCTCCAACTCCTGACCTCAAGTGATCTGCATGCCTTGTCCTCCTAAAGTGCTGGAATTACAGGCATGAGCCACACCCCTCCAGCCAGCAGGTAGGTACTCTTAAAAGAAGCTTGCTGATGAAGGGAAAGAGAGGATTGAAAGCAAACTGTTGTGGGAATTTTTGATTTTGTTTTAAGGCCATAAAGCCAGGCACAGTGGCTCATGTCTATAATCCCAGCACTTTGAGAGGCAATGGAATAGTGTGATGCCATTGACATGAGAAATATGAAGACCATACTACACTGAAAAGTATTAAAATTTTAAGCTCAGAATTCAAGATTAGGCCGGGGGGGGTGGCTCACGCCTGTAATTTCAGCATTTTGGGAGGCCGAGGTGGCCAGATCACCTGAGATCGGGAGTTTGAGACCAGCCTGAGCAACATGGTGAAACCCCGTCTCTACAAAAAACAGCCGGGCGCAGTGGCAGGTGCCTGTAGTCCCAGCTCAGGAGACTGAGGCAGGAGAATCGCTTGAGCCCAGAAAGCAGTGGTTGCAGTGAGCCAAGATCATGCCATTGCACTCCAGCCTGGAAGACAGTGAAATCCTGTCTCAAGGAAAAAAAAAAAATTCAAGATTAGTCTCCACCAGAATCACAAGTATGTAAAAGCATATGATGTATATGAATGATGAAAACACAAGATGTGTATGAATGATGAAAACACTTGTAATAGAAGTTGAGGCAATTTTATTTTTTTTATTATTTTATGTTCACTGTATAATAAATTAATCGGGAGAATATGATCCCCCAGGTAAGATTTGATCTAAGTTATACAAATAATTCAAGTTGGGAAAGTAAGGTACCCAACTAAGGGCCCCCTGGTGCCAGGCAGAATGTGACATCAAAAGGGGGATTCCAAAGCAGCTTTACCAGTATTAAAGTAGATACTGAGATGGAGGGCAAGAATGATTTGGCAGTTGTATGGCATTTGGGCTTGTATGCATATTTGAAACAGGGTGATTAAATGTGAGGGAATCCTTAGTTCTAAATAAGAAACTAAGTGTGAGAGCTTATTACATAATTATATGACACAAAATATTTACTTTTTTGTGTGTAATAGCATGATATAATGGATGCAACGTTACGGGTAGAAAGTATAACAGAGAAAAGGCATATAATTTCTGAAGTCTCAAATTTAGGTTACAGGCACAAGGTTTACAACATTATGTATCCATCCACATATAATTTATTCCATGGAATACTTGGGAGCATTAGAAAAATGAGTAAGAGGAGCCAAAACAAAAGGAATGGTAAGCAGAGAGACCAGGATTCTGACTAGGTAAATTTCCCTGGGACATTCCTGCAGCCAATAAGGAGGAAAGACTATTATTACTCATGCTGTAATTTACAAAAAGGTCTGGGTTGTATAAATCAGAGTATGCTGAAGTTTTCAAGTTTACCCAGCTTTGAGCTAGTGGAATTACGTGGCAAGGCAAAGTGGCTCTTGTCAATACTATATTCATTTGCAAATATTCATAAGAATGAAAACATAAAAAGCTTCAATTATCTAAAATTACAACCAAACTGAAAGGTTAGATTATCTTTAAAAGTTAATTTTTAAAAATTGGAATATTATCACTTGGCTCATATTAAAATTTCAATCACCCAATCTCTTCCACAGCAACAGGATATAATTAAACTATCTGATTTGAACCTATTCCCTTCCAGTTCTTCATGGGATGCACACTGTATTGAGAATGCAAGAATTTACAAAATATGTACAATTAATAGATATTTAAAATGCAGTTCTTACAGAGAGTAGAATAGTGGTCACCAGGCACTGGAGGTGAAGGGGTGGGAGAGAGTAGGTGATGGAAAGATGTTGACCAAAGAATACAACACAAACTTCCAGTGAGAAAGAATAAGTTCTCAAGATCTACTGCACAGCAAGGTGACTACAGATAATTATGTTTATTTCAAAACTGCTAAGAGAACAGGTTTCAAATGTGCCCATTACAAAAAAAAAGATAAATATGTAAGATGATAAATATGTTAATGAGCTTGATATAATCAGTCCACAATGTATACAGACACCAAAACATTGCTTTATGCCCCATAAATTCCTACAATTATTGTCAATTAAAAATAAATTTTTTAATTAAGAGTTTTTAAAAATGAAGTTCTTCCTATCTGAAACACTTCACCTACTGTCCTTGAAACTAGCTAATTTCCAGATCATTATCTAGTCACTACCTCCAGGAAGTCTTCCCTGATGCCTTAAGATGACTCATCACAGCAACAACTTGTCACACTGTATTGTAATTTCAGGTTTACTAGTGTGAAACTCCCACCAGAATGTAAACTCCATCCTCCAGAAGGATGGAGCCACATTAACCTGACCCAAAAGTCTGGTGCTTACCACCTAGCACAGCATGTTGCAAATATAATGAGAATTAATATTTATTTTATTTGTTTTTTTGAGACAGAGTCTTGCTCTGGGCTGAAGTGCAGTGGCATAATCACAGTTCACTGCAACCTCAACCTCCAGGGCTCAAGCAATCCTCCCACCTGAGCCCACATGCCAACATGCCTGGCTAATTTTTAAAATTTAAAAAAAATTTTTTTTTTTAATTTTAGAGACAGGGTCTTGCTTTTGTTGCCTGGGTGGTCTTGAACTCCTGGGTTCAAGCAATGCTCCCACCTCAGTCTCCCAAAATGCTGAGATTACAGGCGTGAGCCACCATACCCAGCCTAGACTATTTAAATGAATCATAAAGATGCAGTAAAAGTAGATACTCTTCAAATAAATTTTACTCTTGGGAAGAGCATTTCAACCCTTTGTCCCACTCCCCTCTGCCGCTGTATCAAGGAGACAGTCTGAGAGTCACCGCCTTATCCTATTCTTATCAATACTTGTTTCTTTCACTGAAGATAAGAGCAGGAAAGGACCTAAGAGGTCAGGCAACCCAATACCTTCATTATCCAGAGAAGCAAATAAAGCTAAACTAGTCAGTAACTTAAAAGGTCAATAAACATTAAAGGAAGTAGTAGCCAGTAGCTGCTCCTCCGTTTGCTCCTCCATTAAATACTTATCTTTATCCTCCTATTCCCCAATATTCGACCTCTCTACTAATAACTAATATAATCCTTCTCCAGTTGTCCCTATCCACTACAGTATACCAGCTTTAATTTAGATATGTGCCTTACATATATTATTTATATCATATATAATTATATTATATATTATAGATGGTAATATATTATATAGATCTGTAAACATCAGTAGAAGCCTATTTTTATCCCAGTTTATCATTTTAACAACTGTTTCCAAAAGTTAGATCATAAATTTTCTTAAGAACAGTGGCTTATCTTAACATCTAAGAAAATGTAAAGCATTTATACACAGTATGTACTAAAAAATAGTGATAACTACAAAATGGGAAAAATGGAAAACCCAATCAGAAAATAAATTATTTGTATAATATCATAAGAAACATTTTTACATCCTATTACAGTCAAAGGTTTTATTATCAACTATCTAACCTTACCTACACTGATCTACCAATTAAATATTAAGTGCCTACCTAAAAGCCGCTTCCCAAAAGCAGTTCATTCCACAAACATCAGAGGGCAGCATCCAATAGGGATTCCAGTAACACAGAGAGAAATCTTTACACCTAACAGAGTAAGACAGAAATAAGAGTCCTATGTGAGTATTTCGGTTTGGAACTAACAAGGAATTTACTCAGTAACACGGTCACTTACTGTTCTATTTTAAAGCAAATAAAATTGAAAATCTAAATTGCTATGATAAAGATTTTGGAAAACTGATTTCTCCCTTACTTAGGGCACCATTATTTTAAATAGAACTTTATAACCTTGAAGGTAAACTATACTATAGATTGGGAAAGAGTTTTTCCATCGGATATTAAAATCCCCTCCTCAGATAACACACATAAATATATCTTCTAAAATTTTCTTCATAGGCTACACATAGTAGCCCTAGAACAAAATCCCTTTGGGACAAACAAAATATTTCCTTATCCTCAAACATAATAAAAATGCCACAAATGCTAGCAGAAAGGGAAAAGATCTTTAAATACTTTTAAATTAATCCTCAACTCAAACTACCTGTATGGTGTTTCAAACCGAAAAAGAAATCATAATGGCCAAGATGTATATGAAAATGGTCAACATCACTAATCATCAGGGAAATGCACATTAAAACCGCAATGAGATAACATGTCACTCAGTTAAAACGGTTATTATCAAAAAGGCAAAAAACAATAAATCCTGGCAAAGACAGAAAAGGAAACACTCATACACTGACAGTAGGAACATAAATTACAACCACTATAAATAAACAGTATAGAGATTCCGCAAAAAACTGAAAACAGAACTACCATGATCCAGCAACCCCACTGCTCTGTATATGTATATATACATACATATTCACACATGCATACACACATACATAGATGGGCACAGTGGCTCCCATCTATAATCCCAGCACTTTGGGAGGCTGAGGTAGGTGGATTGCTTGAGGCTGGAGTTCAAGACTAGCCTGGTCAACATAACAAGACCCCGTCTCTAAAAATAAAAAATTAGCTGGACATGGTGGCATTTACCTATAAGTTCCAGCTACTCGGGAGGCTGAGGTGGGAGGATGGCATGAGCCCAGGAGTTTGATGTTGCAATAAGCTGTGATTGTGCTACTTCACTCCAACCTGGCTGAACAGAGCAAGACTCTGTCTCGAAAAAAAAAAAAACAAAAAAAAAAACAAAAAAAATTGACCTGCCCTCCCCTCAAAAAAACCCAGAAATCATGCTGATATTCACAGCCTAGTATCACTATCTACATTATCTCGGTTCCACATTACACAAGCTAAAATGGAGGATCAAGTCTGGTCTGTCTTGTTAGGTTGCATGTTGGAGCCAAAAAGGAAAAAAGAAAACACCTTATATTACAAAAAAAAATTGTTTTTCATCGTGATTTATTTTCAAAATAATAGTCTAAAAGTCACTGGGTACTAAAGTACGTATGAAGTCAGGGTGAGTCACTAAACCGGGCCACTTCATTACCTCATCACTATGCAGCTTTGTTTTCTCTCACTATGAATTCAATTATGAGTTACTATGCTTATATCAAATGGCCTACGAAATTTCTGATTTGCAAAAATCTGATCACATCTCTCACAAATGGCAACAGTCTAAGGCAGAGGTTCTCAGCTCTGGTAGAGGTGCCACACAAGACCTATTAAATCAGAATCTAGAAACAAGGTCTGGCACTGGTGGTTTTTAAAATGCTGCCTAAGTAATTCTGTATACTACTGCATAAAGAACAAAGTTGGAATTTCTTAACAGAAAAAAGTTACATTTTAACTGTTTTCCTGTAAAGAAACACCATTTTCTAGCATAGCACAAAAGGCTACATACCTTCATTTAAAAGGCTGAACCAGAAAGAGAAGAAAATGTGTACATATCAGTAAAACTTATGACTTGATTAGAAAATCTGTGTTTGTACCCTCTCAAGCATGGCTATGTATTTTCTTAAGTCTTTGATTTCATACCACATAGTCAGACTCAGTGATGGTAATAACAACGAACACAGAGTTCTTTTCAGATTCAGGCACTTTCACACCCATTTAGACTCACAAGAAACGTTTTAAGGTAGATACATACAATCTCCGTCTTTCAGACACTGACGATATCACAGCTTTATTTCAACAAATCCACAATTTATTTACAATCAACACCTAATGTGTACCTTTGTTCTAAGAAGATAACTAATCAGGTTATTCCATATCCCCTGTCAAACTCTACAACAGTGAAAAATGGAAATGGAAATCTCAAAGACAAATTCAATTTTTCTATAAAATTAATTAAAATTATATATATTTAACAATACCATTTGCAGCCTCAACTTGTACTTTAAGTTACAGATCAGTTATGTGTTGTTTTCCAAACCTGCCTGGTCCTCAGGTCACTTGTCAAAAATACAGATATAGGATCCTATCCCATATCCAGTTAATCAAGCCTCCCCCAGAGAAGTGGCCTAAGAAGCTCAATTTTTCAGCAATATCCCCAGATAAGTCTTAAAATCAGACCTGAATGAGAAACGCTATATCAAGGGATATCTAGAGTCAACTTGAAATTTTTTATCAAAATACTGATAATAACTTCTCTTATGATAATCCTGTTTATTTACTACAACTTAAGAAGGATTAAATTTTGAAAATTTGTGTTTCTATGAATACTTCAATCAATACAGGTTATTAAGTACCATTTAGAAAATTTTTTAAAGCCTATGAAAGTAATTACCCACCACTATTAACATTTTCATATCTTTACTACCCCATATTTCAAAAATATCTTCCTACAAATATTTGACTAGAAAAGTTTACATGCACGTTGCCAACATGCAGAAGTTGCTGAAACTACTTGATCTTCGTTAGTCTCAAGAAACCATGTGAGCTAGACAGCACACCTCAAACTCCCTGTTCTCAGGAAATATCCACCAGGGAGCTTCTAACTCAAAGGACCCTCTTGCAGTATTACAATTAAACTGTACTTCGGGGCAATGTTTTGCTTTTTTTTAAGTTGATGCAAGATGACAAAGCCACAGACATGAGAATTAAATTCAACAAGACCAACACATTGAACAACTTAGTAATGAGTTTAAATTTCGTGAAGCTTTGAGCCACACCAAGAGCCCTATACTTTTGCTAATATCAAACTGAGAGGTGACAATGTGCTAGCAGCCCCTGCTCTCAGCGCCTCCTCGGCCACCGCATCCAATCTGGCAGCGCTTGAGGAGCCCTTCAGCCCGCCACTGCATTGCAGGAGCCCCTCTCTGGGCTGGCGAGGCCGGAACCGGCTCCCTCTGCTTGCGCCGGGATGTGGAGGGACAGGGACAGGCGCAGGCGGGAACCGTGCTCACAGGCCAGTGTGAGTTCCGACCGGCGCAGGCTCGGTGGGCCCCACACTCAGAGCGCCTGGCCCGCACCACCAGCCTAGGGCAGTGAGGGGCTTAGCACCTGGGCCAGCAGCTGCAGAGGGTGCGCCGGGTCCCCCAGCAGTGCCAGCCTGCTGGCGCTGCACTCGAATTCTCGCCGGGCCTCAGCTGCCTCCCCATGGGACAGGGCTCAGGACCTACAGCCCACCATGTCCGAGCCCTGCCTCCCCGGTGAGCTCCCACACAGCCCCAGCGCCCATGACGGGTACCGCCCCCTGCTCCATGGCGCCTGGTCCCATCAACCGCCCAAGGGCTGAGGAGCGTAGGCCTGGCTCGGGACTGGTGGGCAGCTCCGCCTGCAGCCCCAGTGTGGGATCCACTAGGTGAAGCCAGCTGGGCTCCTGAGTCTAGTGGGTACTTAGAGAACTTTTATGTCTAGCTAGAGGATTGTAAATGCACCAATCAGCACTCTGTGTCTAGCTCAGGGATTATAAATGCAACAATCAGCACACTGTCAAAACGGTGGATCAGCTCTCTGTAAAATGGACCAATCAGCAGGATGTGGGTGGGGTCAGATAAGGGAATAAAAGCAGGCTGCCTGAGCCAGCCAGCAGCAACTCCTCTTCCACACTGTGGAAGCTTTGTTCTTTCACTCTTTAAAAATAAATCTTGCTGCTGTTCACTGTTTGGGTCCATGCCACCTCTATAAGCTATAACACAGCTAAGGTCTGCAGTTTCACTCCTGAAGCCAGCGAGACCACGAACTCGCCATAGTTAGTGATGTAACCGTACCTAAACATCACTAAGCCTCTTCCCCCAGGGACCAGTGCCCAATTAGCAGAACTAGTGGCACCTACCCGAGCCTTAGAACTGGGAAAGGGAAAAAGAATAAATGTGTATACAGACACCAAGTATGGTTATCTAATCCTACATGCCCATGCTGCAATATGGAAAGAAAGGGAATTCCTAACCTCCAGGAACCCCCATTAAATACCACAAGGAAATCATGGAGTTACTGCGTGCAGTGCAAAAACCAAAGAAGGTGACAGTCTTATACTGCCAAAGCCATCAAAAAGGGGAAAGAGAAAGGAGAACAGCAGCATACGCGGCTGGCAGAGGCAGGGAAAGACCAGCAGAAAGGAAAGAGAGAAAGAGACAGGAAGTCAGAGAAAGAGAGAGGAAGAACAGGAGAGACAAAGAGAAGGAGACAGAGGAAGAGACAGAGAGACAGTCAAAGAAAGACAGAGTCAGAAAAAGAGAGACAAAGAAGTCAAAGAGGAAGAAAGAGAGATGGAAGTAGTAAAGAAACAACAGAGTACCCTATTCCTTCAAAAACCCCAACTGATCATAGTAACTTCCGAGTCACCCAAACAGCTCCATTCAGACGGCTAGTCTGCTTCTCAGGGCCCCAAAAAATCATCACCTCCTCCCTGCTTAACAAACAGTCCAGGTTTTGTAATGGCAAACATACTCCCTGCATGACTATTCACCCTTGGACCCCCTGCAGCAGTGTCCCCACCACTAGTGAATGCCTTCTTATCCGCTCTTTCAATCACTCTCTCGAAAGTTCCTAGTAGATACAAAATGTTTTCTTCTCCAATAGGAAAACAGAACACAGGGAGCCACTCAGTTTGCTCCCAACACCCCTTTCCAGCCATTCACCAG
The DNA here is from genome assembly GCF_008728515.1 of Papio anubis. NCBI lineage: Eukaryota > Metazoa > Chordata > Mammalia > Primates > Cercopithecidae > Papio > Papio anubis. Next base: position 36,871,106 of record NC_044984.1, read on the forward strand.
AGCTACCTTGGCAAGTACTCTAGCAGGATGGCAAAATGAAAACAACAAACTCACACACCTTTTTAACATACATAACCAGTTCTATCTACCCAGCCAAGGTATATTCTTATGTGGAACATCGACCTATATCTGCCTCCCCACTAACTGGACAGGCACCTGCACTTTAGTCTTTCTAAGTCCCAACATTAATATTGCCCCAGGAAATCACACCTTATCAGTACCCCTCAAAGCTTAAGTCCGTCAGCACAGAGCCATACAACTAGTACCCCTACTTACAGGGTTAGGAATGGCTACTGCTACAGGAACTGGGATAGCTGGTTTATCTACTTCATTATCGTACTACCACACACTCTCAAAGGATTTCTCAAACAGTTTGCAAGAAATAACGATATCTATCCTTGCTTTACAATCTCAAATAGACTCTTTAGCAGCAGGGACTCTCCAAAACTGCCGAGGGCTAGCCCTCCTCACTGCTGAGAAAGGAGGACTCTGCACCTTCTTAGGGGAAGAGTGTTGTTTTTACACTAACCAGTCAGGGGTAGCTTCAGATGCTGCCTGGTGTTAACAGGAAAAGGCTTCTGAAATCAGACAACGCCTTTCAAATTCTTACACCAATCTCTGGAGTTAGGCAACATGGCTTCGCCCCTTTCTAGGTCCCGTGGCAGCCATCTTGCTGTTACTCACCTTTGGGCCCTGTATCTTTAACCTTCTTGTCAAATTTGTTTCTTCTAAAATCAAGGTCATCAAGCTACACAGATGGTCTTACAAATGGAACCCCAAATGGGCTCAACAACTTCTACCGAGGACCCCTGGACCGACCCACTGGCACTTTCACTGGCCTAGAGAGCTCCCCTCTGGGGGACACTACAACTGCAGGGTCCCTTCATTGCACCTATCCAGCAGGAAGTAGCTAGAGTGGTCATCGGCCAAATTCCCAACAGCAGTTGGGGTGTCCTCTTTAGAGGAGGGATTGAGAGGTTACTATGTGCTAGCAGCCTTCACTCTTGGCACCTCCTCGGCCTCGGCATCCACTCTGGCAGCACTTGAGGAGCCCTTCAGCCCGCCACTGCACTGTGGGAGCCCCTCTCTGAGCTGGCCGAGGCCAGAGCCGGCTCCCTCTGCTTGCGGGGAGGTGTGGAGCGACAGGCGCAGGCGCAAAGCGGGGCTGCACACAGTGCTCACAGGCCAGCGCAAGTTCTGGCAGGTGCGGGCTCCGTTGGCCCCACACTGGGAGCGGCCGGCCGGCCAGCGCCACCGGCCCACGGCAGTGAGGTGCTTAGCACCTGGGCCGGCAGCTGCAGAGGGTGCGCCAGGTCCCGCAGCACTGCCAGACTGCCAGCGCTGTGCTCGAACTCTCGCTGGGCCTCAGCTGCCTCCTCGCGGGGCAGGGATCAGGACCTACAGCCCGCCATGTCCAAGCTCTGCCTCCACAGTAGGCTCCCGCGCAGCCCGAGCCTCCCTGACGGGCACTGCCACCTGCTCCATGGCGCCCGGTCCCATCGACCGCCCAAGGGCTGAGGAGCGTAGGCCTGGCTCGGGACTGGTGGGCAGCTCCGCCTGCAGCCCCAGTGCGGGACCCACTAGGTGAAGCCAGCTGGGCTCCTGAGTCTAGTGGGGACTTGAAGAACTTTTATGTCTAGCTAGAGGATTGTAAATGCACCAATCAGCACTCTGTGTCTAGCTCAGGGATTGTAAACGCACCAATCAGCACCCTGTCAAAACGGTCCAATCAGCTCTCTGTAAAACGGACCAATCAGCAGGATGTGGGTGGGGTCAGATAAGGAAACAAAACCAGGCTGCCCGAGCCAGCCAGCGGCAACCAGCTCAGGTCCTCTTCCACACTGTGGAAGCTTTGTTCTTTCACTCTTTACAATAAATCTTGCTGCTGCTCACTCTTTGGGTCCATGCCGCCTCTATGAGCTGTAACACTCACCGCGAAGGTCTGCAGCTTCACTCCTGAAGTCAACGAGACCACAAACCCACTAAAAGGAAGAAACTGTGGACACATCTGAACATCTGAAGGAACAAACTCCAGACTACCATCTTCAAGAGCTGTAACACCGCAAGGGTCCACGGCTTCATTCTTGAAGTCAGCGAGACCAAGAACCCACTAATTCCGGACACAGAACTAGGTGCTAAGATGATCACACATCTGACACTTCTATTAAGAAGTAAGATCTGCTGGGCGCAGCGGTTCATGCCTCTAATCCCAGCACTTTGGGAGGCCAAGGTAGGCAGATCCCTTGAGGTCAGGAGTTAGAGAATGCCCTGGCCAACATGGTGAAGCCCCATCTCTACTAAAAAAATCAGTCAGGTGTGGTGGTGGTTGCCTGTAATCCCAGCTACTCAGGAGGCTGAGGCAGGAAAATCGCTTAAACCCAGGAGGCAGAGGTTGTAGTAAACCAAGATCGTGCCATTGCACTCCAGCCTGGGCGACAGAGAAAGACTCTGTCTCAAAAAAAAAAAAAAAAAAAAAAAAAGGAGGATCTAACTCCCCTTATCCAGAATCTAAGTGGGCTGTGTGATTGCTTTGACAAATAGAATACTGAATATAATACTGTGCCAATGTTCAGGCCCTTGCCTTAAAACTTCTACATCCTATTTCTTGGAACACTCTTTAAACCTGATCTTTAGATTGTAAGAAGCCCAAGGCACATGGAAAAGCCACTTGAGAGAATGCAGATCAACAGCCTCCACTGAGCTCCTAGTCAAAAGCCAGCATCAACTGCTAGCCATGTAATAGGGCCACAATGCCACACCATTCTGATCTACCAACCTACTGGTTCCTCCCCAACTCACAGAAGACTAGCATCTGGTTCACAGTCCTTGTCTCAGTACCAAATCCTACTTTCCTCTAATCATTCATTTGGTAAATCAATAAATTTTCTACTGAATGACTACGTCTACAGGCCAAACACTGGCAACACAATAGTGAGTAAAATGGACATGGATCATACTGTCTAGTGGGGAACAACAGAATGTCATCTCACATACTGCAATGTGGGAGACCTAACCAACACCCAGGTTACACAATTGTTTAACTCCAGTAACTCTTACCTCCTTTTCCCTTCAGTTAAAAATGGCAAATGCTGGCCAGGCACAGTGGCTCACACCTGTAATCTCAGCACTTTAGGAGGCCGAGGTGGGTGGATCGCTTGAGCCCAGGAGTTCAAGACCAGCCCGGGCAACATGGCGAAACTCCATCTCTACAAAGAATAAAAAAAAAAAAATTAGCCGGGCATGGTGGTGTGTGCCTATAGTCCCAGTTACTTGGGAGGCTGAGTTGGGAGGATAGTTTGAGCCCAGGAGTTTGAACCTGCAGTGATTGTGATCACGCCAACGTACACCAGGTCTGGGTGACACAGACCCTCTCTGACAAAAAAAGAGAGAGAGAAGTAAAAAATGGCAAATCCTGGACCTTGTCATCACCTGAAACTGCAATCCAATACCTCATCTCAGACTAGTCTCTGATCTAATAATTATGGTTCTTTTTTCTTAGACAGGGTCTTGCTCTGTCCCTCAGGGTGGAGTGCAGTGGTACAAACACAGCTTACTACAGCCTCAATCTCCTGGGCTCAAGCCATCCTCCTGCCTCAGTCTACAAGTATCTAGGACTATAAGCATGTGCCAACACGCCTGGCAAATTTTTTGTAGAGACAAAGTCTCGCTTTGCTGCCTAGGCTTATTATTTATATCCCATTACATGTGTGGAAATCACTCAGCCCTCCAATCACATGCTTCCTAAGTATAAGCTTCCTCCTTTACCCATTTCCCTCCCTACTCAGACGTCATATGGTTCATCCATTCATGTTCCTATACCTACAACTTGCACCACCACCTTTCACCGTACCTTTTCAGTACAATCTTCAGTTGAAACTCAGCCATTCACTCACATTCTCAGATGAATACTTAAGAACAGTTAATGACATGACTATGCTGATTAGTAGAAATATAAATTAACTGTCTTCCTCTTAGCTAGTCTCATGCCTACTACCAACTCCATACGCATCCCCTTGTTGCCCATCTTCTTCTCAGGGGTCCTTAAAGACCTTCTTGTATCAATTACTCTTTCTTTCTCCTTAACTGGCAATCTCTATTTGTGTAGTAGACTGTATTACTGTTCAGTTATTCACTCCCCACATTTAACTGTAAAAGGATTATACAACCCTATTCATTACCATGGGCCTTGCCTGCCTGATAGGGGAGGCATATATCCCTGCATCATTTATGGACTTTGACCTTATTCGAGTGACTTGCTTTGGCCAAAGTAATACAAAAAGACATGATTAGTGTGGCATCAAAGTAGAAGCTTCACATGGGATTGTGCTGTTCAATCTGGCTTCTTCCTCATCCACTACCATGAGACCAGGCATATCCAATGTATGGACTGCTCCTTCAGCTTGGATCCCAGAATGAGAAGATATATCAAGCAAAGTCACAGCCATAGACATGTAATGTGTGCAAGAAATAAATGCTTGCTATTGTCAACTGCTAAGATGTGTGGGGTTGTTACAAAGCAAAGCAGAATAATGCAAACATAATTCCCTTTTACAGTGTATAATTCAATGGTTTTTAGTATATTCAGAGTTGTGCAACCATGACTCACCAATTAAATTCCTCAGTATATACTCAAGAGAACTGAAAACATGTTCACAGAAAAACTGAGCATGAATGCTCATAGCAGCATCACTCATAATAGCCAAAAAGTATGAAAAAACTCAAATGTCCACCAAATAATGAGCAAAATGTGGTATATCCATACAATGGACTATTATTTGTCCATAAAAAGGAATGAAATACAGGGATACATGTTACAGCGGATAAACCCTGAAACATTATACCAAGAAGAAAGACTCAAAAGGCCACATACTGTGTGATTCCTTTATGTAAAATGCCCCGAACAGGCAAACCTCTACAGACAGAAAATAGATTCGTGGTTGCTTAGGACTGGGGGACTGAGGAGTGCAAGGTGGGAGTTACTGCTAACAGACACAGGGTTTCTTTAGGGGTAATGATTAACTTCACAAAGGTTTAATGCAGTCAAAATTGGATGGGAAAAATCAAGTTACAGGTAAATCTCTTGATCATAATTCAATGTCAAAAACCACACAGTATATAGGAAAGCTGTTTTTCTTTCTTTACTGGAAATATAAGAACACATGCACCAGTGAATACATATGCTGCATGGCATTAAAAAAAATCGTAAAACAGTTAGGTACTGCTGTAAGGAGTGAAGTAATTTGTTTACAGTTTCTTAACTCCCAAATATCCATTCTCCCACTTTGAAAAACTGGTTTTGGAGGTTAAGATAAAGAGTAGAAACTCACACTGAGAACTTAAAGAGGAGAAACTCACACTGAGAACTTACGACGTATCAGTGGCTTATTAGAAGCAATAAGATAAATTAGCAAAAGCAACTCATCTGAAGACAGCACGTGTACTTTCAGGCCAAAAAATAAAGTTTGAAAATATTGGAAAAGTAAAGGTAGTTATCTAGGTTCTGGCTATTAGTTGCTTAAAACTGTTGAAAGCAGAATACTAAAATCCAACATTCAAAGAGGTAACTCTTAAATAATTTTAATGGGGCAAAGTGTTAATATGAGTTGGTGGATATGTCTTCACTATACCCATACTGACATTCAAAAGCACTGAAGTCCTAAAAGGGAATGTTTTTCACTGTGGATCAAACTGAAATAAAACGTTACTATGGCTCATCCTCAAATTTAACAAGGCATAAAGATTAAAGCTTGTCTACAACTGACTAAGGGGTAGCACAAGGTATCTTCGTGGTGATGAAACAATTCTGTATCCTGACTGTGGGGGTGGTTACACATATTTACATGTGATAAAACAACGCTCGGCACAATAACAGTTGTCGAACTTGAAGTTTACTTAAATCCAATTACAAAATGTTTTTTATACATACATACACACACACACATAAATAAACAAGTCGCCCAGGCTGGAGTGCAGTGGTGCGAACACGGTTCATTGCAGCCTCAACCTCCTGGGCTCAAGCGATCCTCCCATCTCAACCTCTGGAGTAGCTGGGACCACAGGTGCACACCACTATGCCCAATTAATTTTTTGTATTTTTGTTGTTGTTGAGAGGGTGTTTTGCCATATTGCCAAGGTTGGTCTAGAACTTCTGGATTCAAGCAATCCACCCACCGTGGCCTCCTTGCTAGGATTACAGGTATGAGCCACCGTGCCTGGTTACAATTTTAAGTCAAACTATAAAAAGTAATTTTCATTTCAAAATGTCCATGATAGGAGGCTTCAGTGAAAACCATGCAAAACTTAAAGAGTCAGTGATACGAGACCAGCCTGACCAACATGGTGAAACCCTGTCTCTACTAAAAATAGAAAAATTAGGCCAGGTGCAGTGGCTTACACCTGTAATCCCAGCATTTTGGGAGGCCGAGGCGGGAGGATCACAAAATCAGGAGATCGAGACCATCCTACCTAACACGGTAAAACCCCATCTCTACTAAAAACACAAAAAATTAGCCAGGCCTGGTGGCATGCACCTGTACTCCCAGCTACTTGGGAGGCTGAGGCAGGAGAATCGCTTGAACTCGGGAGGCGGAGGTTACAGTGAGCCGAGATCACACCATTGCACTCCCGCCTAGGCGACAGAGTGTCCATCTTGAAAAAAAAAAAAAAAGCGGATTACGAGGTCAAGAGGTCAAGACCATCCTGGCTAACACGGTGAAACCCCATCTCTACTAAAAACATAAAACATTAGCTGGGCGTGGTAGTGGGCACCAGTACCAGCTACTCGGGAGGCTGAGGCAGGAGAATGGTGCGAACCCGGGAGGCGGAGCTTGCAGTGAGCCAAGATCGTGCCACTGCACTCCAGCCTGGGTGACAGAGCAAGACTCCATCTCAAATTTAAAAAAAAAAAAAAAGTCAGTGACAAATTTAGGCATATTCAGCATAAATACATGACAGTATGAATGAAGTGCTGCTGCAAAGCAGCAATGCAACTTCAAGACATGTATCCCCACCCTGTGACTGTGCAAGAGAAGCAAAGATGCTTACAGACATACTAAAGGAGGCCATTCCCATGATATGCCAAATTACTGTTATTTAATTTTCAACCAAATTGTTTCCAGATCAGGCACGGTGGCTCACACCTGTAATCCCAGCACTTTGGGAGTCTGAGGCAGGCAGATCATCTAAGGTCAGGAGTTCAAGGCCAGCCTGGCCAACATGGGGAAACCCCGTCTCTACTAAAAATAAAAAATTAGCCAGGTATGGTGGCACGCGCCTGTAGTCCCAGCTACTCAGGAGGCTGAGGCAGGAGAATCGCTTGAACCTAGGAGGCGGAGGCTGCAGTGAGCCGAGATCACACCACTGCACTCCAGCCTGGGCGACAGAGACTCCGTCTCAAAAAGAAAAAAAGAAAATAAATAAATAGTTTCCAGACAACTTAATTTCTAGCTCCAAGACCTTTTTCTTAAATTTCTAATTTCATTAATCCTCGGCAAGTAGGAAAAGGGCTGTTTATATATAAATGACACTGAAACAATTAACCATTTCAAAGAAACAGTTAGCATCACACAATATACCTCCTCTACCCGCCTAGCTTCCCCACAAAGCCAGATTGATTTAAATGTAAAAAAAGGAGGGAAAAAAAAAACTAGTAGAAAGCTTTCCCATGCATAACAAAGGTAAAAAATCGATAAAGCAAAAAGTAGCCAATCTAAAAACAAAACGTAAACCTCATACAGTACACACATAATTAATAAAATTTAAGTTTATACCTAGGGGGAAGTACTTTCAATAGGTATGGCATAAAGATAATGATCTTACTGCTTTAAAATAAGATTTTCTAGGCAGGGTATGGTGGCTCATGCCTGCACTTTGGGAGGCCAAGGCAGGCGGATCACCTGAGGTCAGGAGTTCAAGACCAGGCTGGCCAACATGGTGAAATCCCACCTCTACCAAAAAATACAAAAAAAAAAAAAAAAAAAAAAAAAGCTGGGCAGATTGGCACACACCTGTAATCCCAGCTACTTGTGAGGCAGGAGAATTGGTTGAACCCAGGAGGCGGAGGTTACACTGAGCCGAGATTATGCCACTGCACGCCAGCCTGGGCAACGGAGCGAGACTCTGTCACAAAAAAAAAAAAAGCCAGGTGTGGTGTGCACGCCTGTAGTCACAGCTACTCGGGAAGCTAAGGTGGGAGGATCACTTGAGCCCAGAAGGTCAAGGCTGCAGTGAGCCATGATCTCAGGCCACTGTACTCCACCTTGGATGACAGAGTGAGACCTTGTCTCAGAAATAAAAAATAAGATTTCTAAATCAAAAGTACCTATTATTTTTTCATAAGCCAAGTAAGTTTCCCCCCCCAAAAGCACGGAATATTTTAATTAATTACTAGTATTTATTAAATACTATGTGTCAGGTTTGCACTAAGCATTTGCTATGGTCTGAATGTTTGTGTCCCCTCAAAATTCATATGTTGAAATCTAATTACCAACATGATGTTACGAGGTAGGGTCTTTTGGTAGGTGATTAGGTCATGAGAGCAAAGCCTCCACAAATGGGATTAGTGGGGGGCCCTTATAAAAGGGGTCTGCCTCATGTCTTCTACCATGTGAGAACACAGGGAGAAGGCGCCACCTATGGTATGAACCAGGAAATGGGTCCTCATCAGACACTGAACCTGCTGGTGCCTTGACTTGGATTTCTAGTCTCCAGAACCGAAAGAAATTTCTGTAGTTTCTAAGCTCTCTAGTCGATGGTATTTTGTTATAGCAGCCCAATCAAACTAAGATAACACTTCACAAATACGTAACGTAGACACTATGATCCTTCAATGACCTAAAATACAAGGTACAGGGCACTGGTTTTAAGTAAGATGTTTTTGCAATAACAAAGCAGAGATTAAAATGGCTTTAGTAAGTAATTCAACTCTCTTTACTGTTCACCGACTCAACTCTCTTCTTCAAACGTAACTGCAGAAAAAAGGGAGGAAATGGGCTGGGCAGGTGGCTCACGCCTGTAATTTCAGCACTTTGGGAAGCTGAGGCAGGCGGATCACCAGGTCAGGATTTCCAGACCATCCTGACTAATACGATGAAACCCCGCCTCTACTAAAAATACAAAAAATTAGCCGGGTGTGGTGGTGGGCGCCTATAGTCCCAGCTACTCAGAGGCTGAGGCAGGAGAATGGCGTGAACCCGGGAGACGGAGCTTGCAGCGAGCCGAGATGGCTCCACTGCACTCCAGCCTGGGCGACAGAGCGAAAGAGAAAGAGAAAAAAAAAAGGCTGGCCGGACGCGGTGGCTCACGCCTGTAATCCCAGCACTTTGGGAGGCCGAGACGGGCGGATCACAAGGTCAGGAGATCGAGACCACGGTGAAACCTCGTCTCTACTAAAAATACAAAAAATTAGCCGGGCGCGGTTGTGGGCGCCTGTAGTCCCAGCTACTCGGGAGGCTGAGGCAGGAGAATGGCGGGAACCCGGGAGGCGGAGCTTGCAGTGAGCTGGGACCCGGCCACGGCACCCCAGCCGGGGTGACAGAGCGAGACTCCGTCTCACAAAAAAAAAAAAAAAAAAAGGCAGGGGGAACTTCATTAAAAACAGTAGTGTGAAAATAGTGCCCAAACTATTCTCAATTTTTGGTTTTATCACAACAAGCTGGGGCACATATGTAAAATATAAATTCCTGGACCCCATTGCCAGGGCATTTTGATTTAACAGGTCTTAACTGGAGCCCAACGACCAGAATTTTTCCCAGAGGTCAGAAATTGGAAAGAAAAAAAAAAAAATCCCAACTTAAAATTTAAATTACCAAAATGATATTTGCTAAAATGTTGTTGTGTCAGGCACCATACTAGGTACTCTACGCCAGCTATTTAATATTTAATTTCAATTCTCACAAACAACTCAATATCATACTCTTCTCTCTGATGAAGAAAACAAGTTCAAGGTCAACAGTCAGTAAGTGGCAAAGCTGAAGTCTGTCACTCCAAAACCCTTACTTTCTATTCTTTAAGTTCTCAGTATACAACACTAGGGTTCCCAGGATCCAGCAGAAATGATAAGTCTATGGCCTAACCAGATCTAAAAGAGAAAGTGAGGTAATTACCTCCCTGTGTGACAAGGAGACACACGAGGAGACTCCAAGGGCATGATAGGTCCAGAAATGGTATCACCGAAATATTTAGTAATTTCTTGATTCCCCACTACCAATACTGCTGTATAGCCACACGTAAAATTTTGATAATCAATGTCAGGACTCATCAGTGAAATATGATAATTTAATCACCCTGAGTAACTAAAATGCAAAAAGGAACCAAAATGCAACTAAGTGGTATGAAGTACTGATGTCCAGTAATAACTACTGCTTTCTGTCCAACACCTTAATACAGTCTGTCCACACTGAAGAGCCTGAGTCTCTTCTTGTAGAAGAGCCACTGCCTACCCAGCATTTCTTCTCCTTTGAGGCACCCCTCCTCTCCAACACCAATCATGTTATTCTGTCTGCACCAGGCAAGTGACACAAAGTCAACAAATCAGAGCTCCCCATCCCAAGTTAACACTGACTGGTCCACAAACGGGCATGCAATCCAAGCAAGTCCAATGACAGCCTTTTCCTAGGATTTTGTATTTGAGATTAGAGAATAAAACCTGCAAGAATAGAAAAACCCCATGAAGAAAGTTATGTCGTTAGTGGAAAAGAGTCCCCATTCCTTAAGGTCCTTTGAGCTGCCCTGCTATCTGCAGTTTTTCCTTCAATTCAAAAACTGTATAAGCCTATAAATATGTTTTGCTTGAGATCGTTTTATTGAATTTTACCAAAGACAACTAAGAATTCCACTATAAATTAAGTAAGGTAATCTAATGTACAGCCTGGTGACTAGAGTTAACAACCTGTATTGTATATCTAAAATGTGCTATGACAGTAGATCTTAAGTGCTTTCACCACACAAAAAAAAAAACCCTACGTGAGGTGATGAATGATGTTTAACTAGCTTGACTGTGATCATTTCTCAATGTACATGTATGTCAAACTATCAAGTTGTATGCCTTAACCATATACAATTTCTATTTATCAATTATACCCTAATAAAGCTTTAAAAAAATAAGTATTATCTACATTTTACAAGTGAGGAAATTAAAACACAGGCAACTGACACAATTTAGGCAAAGTCTCACAGCAACCAGAGCCAGAATACTGAGAACACGGGTTTATCTGACTCCAAGACCTATGTATTTTCTGATTATTAAAATCATGGCTTCAAATAGAATACACTAATGGATAAGAGATTCCACTGAAAAACTGTTCCTTTCATTTTAAAGTTCTTACTTCAAGGACTTGGAAACACTTTTCCAAGTATTTGTTGCCATGAAATTCTATACTATGAATAGTTTTTATAAGATCTAAACAACGGAACTTAACTGGGTACAAACCTAGATTCCATGTTTAAAATAAGAGAAATAATAGTTACAATCGTTCAAGTAAGATGTTATCAAAAAAGACAAAAATGCAATAATACCTAAGTACTACTGAAAACAGGAAGCTGCTGGCTTGCCCCACAGCCCCACTGCGCACTGAGTCCACTATCTAAATTAGACCCTTATCTCTCTTTACAGAAAGAGCTCTTGTATAACAATCAAAGGATACACGGTTTCTAATCCTCCTCCAATAATGATTTGCTTTCGATCTTGGCCAAATGATTTATACATGAAGAGCTTAGGGATTTCTATACCATATCTCATGGTGGCCAAAAAAGTTTTGGTTTGGTTCTGTTTTTTTGGAGACCGGATCTTGCTCTGTCACCCAGGTTGGATTACACTAGTACAATCATAGCTCACTGTAGCCTTGAACTCCTGGGCTCCAGTGATCCTCCCACCTCAGCCTCCCAAAGTGCTGTGATTACAGATGTGAAACACCACATTCAGTTAATTTTTAAAATTTTTTTTATTTTTTGTAGAGATGGGTTGTTGACCAGGCTGGTGTCAAACTCCTGGTCTCCAGCAATCAATCATCCCCACTCCGCCTCCCCAAATTCTGGGGTTACAGGTGTGAGCTACCTACTGAGCGTTGCCAAAAGTTGATTTAACTCTACGAGATTTCTATAAAGATGTCATAAATGACGATATGTAAAATAGAGTCCTGAGGTCTTAGTAATTTGCATGACCTTAATCAAACCATAGGGTAAAACTTGACAATCCAACTTTTCCAACTTGTTCCTCTGCCCAAATGGTTTCTTATGCACACAAATGTGGTGACATGTTGTTCTTCATTACATTTTTACAAAGACAGATAGATACACCTTTAGTTCTAACTTAGATGTACACCTCGTTTAAAATAAAGAGTCATGCTACTCAAAGGACCTAAAAAAGTACAGCATTTCAGCTGACTCAATCCTGACACATAAAACTTAACATTTAAGTAATGATTCTATTGGATGTTTACTGAAACTGAGGCTCTTATTTTCAAAAATTTCAAATAATTTTATTAAAGTTAACTGGTCAAGTAAACAAAATTTGTAAATTTTTGTCACAAAATAAAATATCTAAGACCAAGGCACTAAAAATGCAATGCTAGCATCAGTCTAACTTCATTAAATATTTAATTAAAATGTTGCCTCCTTACAATTTTGCCCAATATAATCCATTTTCCATAATTGCAAATGCTTCACAATAACGTACTAGGCCATAAACAGTTTAGCTTCAACCTGTCATTTTTCCCGAGCTCATTCAAGTTTTCAGTGAATGCTTTCTCCCAAGACAGACAACTGAGGGTCCTGATGTAGGAATTACCCTGACTGTAACCAAATTGCAGGGTAAAAACATGACAAGTCCGCTTTCCACGCTGCTACTCGCCCAAACTTCCCCTTTTCATTCTGGGAATGACCATCGACTCTCAAAACGATGTTAAACAGCCCACAGCTGACCTACACTCCCTCTCCAGACAAATCCTATACTTTTCTGTATCAAAGCAGCATTTGCCAAGTCTTGGTAGGGAGCACTTCAGTCGTTCCCAGAGAGGTGCCCATACATAAGGTGGAAGTGTCCTTGTTGCAAGGCAGTGTAAACGCTCAGATTTCAAGCATTCATAATGCGTTGACAGAAACATTTTTTTTTCTATTTAAATCTCGTGTCGATTCCTACTCTGGCAGTGATTTGTGCAAATCCACCTAGGTCATTACGTCGCTTTTTAAATACCGATTTGTCAAGAAAGATAGTGTTTCCAAAAGAAAATTTCACAACCCGCACAAATGCCATTTCCAAATTTAACCGTGGCTAATGCTTAAAAGTGTAAGCGTTAACACAGCAAAATCAGCATGAGAGACAAAACACACACACATACACGCACAATCCTTAAACACTGAACTAGGGCGCCAGCCTCATGTTTAAATATCTCAACTTGAACTCCACTGAAACAAGAAGGAATTCTCACTAGCCAGGCAGCAGCAAGGCTTTTGTGAACACTTCTTATTTTCAAAGAATCCTTTTTTAAAAAAATTGAAAATTAATTTCTAACTGCTTTAAAGGGCGCATGACTGGGTCAAAAGACAAACACAAAAAGTGTGGGACACTCTCAGGCGGGAGCAGCGCTGGTTTAGTCCCGGCCGGAGGGGAAGGAGGGAAATCAGTGAGGGGTCAGAAACCGCAGGAAAGACGCGGGAGGCGCGGCGCCGACCCGCGAGCAGCCCGGGCCAGGCCGAGCCCGCGCCCTGCGCCCGCCGCGTCCCCCACCGGGAACTGCCCGTACCTGCCCGACCCGCCGGGATGCGCTGCGGGGCCCGCGCCGCCCGTGCCTCTCACGGCGCCGCGTCCGCCGCCCGCGAGCCAGGAAGCCACCGCGGCCTGCGGCTTCCCGCCACCGCCACCCGCTCCTTCTTCCAGGGATACGGCGAGCTGACTGAAAGCGTAAAGAAGCGAGCAGAAGCCGCAGGCCAAACACAGCACGACGACGCGCAGGTAGCGCCGCATCGCCCCGGCCGCGCTCCTCAGTCTCCGCCGCCGCCGCGCCCGCCCGGGCGAACTGGAGCTCAGGGAGCGGCACCGCGCAGCCGCGGGCGCAACAAGTTCCTCCCCCGCCGCCGCAGCGGCCGCCGCCTTGCACCCGCTCCCTTCCTTCCCTCCCCGCCCACCACCTAGGCGAGCGCAGCCGCGGCGCCGAAGCCCGCTGACAACCCGCCCGGAAGCCCGGACGCCGCCTCTGCCGCCGTGCGCCCATGGGTCAGCCGCAGCGACGCAGCTCCGCCTCTCCCCCGGGCGGGAGGGCTGGACGCGCCGGCGCAGATCGCGTGGGAGGGACGCTGGGCTGGCGCGCCGGGGGCGGAGTGGGCGCGCGGAACGCGGCGCGCTTGCGGGGAAGAGTGAGCGCAGGCTAACGCGCAGGTGACTCGCGTTAGCCCAGTGGGTCTCGACCGCCGAGAGAGGTGGAGCGAAAGCCTCGGCTCTGGAGGCAGTTGACCTAAATTCTAATTATGGTCCTTCCACATGGTGGTTTGTGACACTGGGTAACCTAAATTCTCTGAGCATGTTTCTTCGTCCCTAAAATGGAGCTACTATCCTCATCGTGGGGTGGTTGTAAAGATTAAACTGTTTAACGCACGAAAACCGCCTAGCACTTAGAAGGCACTTGACTAGGCCACTTTCCTCTCCATCCTCCCCCAGCCTGTAAGTTTCTGTGATACTAGAATGTGCACGAGCCATTTTCACTCATTCATTCAGATAAGCTCATTGCTTCGTATGTTTGGTATGCGGACAGAGAGTTCCTGTACTGCAGGGCTCTTCCCTTTGACCTTTTTGACCTTCCTCACAACTCATTATTTGCATGTGCAAAACAATTAGTATTCTCCCCACAGAGCTTCTCCTTTCTTCCCCAGTTCGTCTCCCTCTTCTTCAGCTGTTTCCACTACGTTCATTCATTGACCATTTATAAAGCATCACTTGGGCCAAGCGCTGTGTGAGTACCTAGGGGGGTATAAAGAAGCCTAACTGGAGCGTGGGTGGGACAGCGGATACTTGTAAATAAGCGCAACACAATGATACAGACTTAAGATCCAGGCCTGTAAGGGACACACACAAAGGAACAATCAGTTCTGTCTGCGAGTGTGGTCAAGAGAGACTTCAAAGCAAAGGTGCCGCTAGAGTCTTGAGTCGGTTAAGGGAAGTAATTCCAGGCTGAAGGATCAATAAACAGGCTCGTGTGTAGGGAACCGTGAGAAGTTTGATACCACCAGCTAAGTGAATGCAAGAGAGGATATGACGAGCGATAAGAGCGTAGAAGGGGCCAGATATTTGAGTGCTTTGTTTAGCACACCTAGGAGTTTGAATTTAATCTGCAAGACACTAGTGAACCATTGAAGGGTTTTTAAATAGGGAAGTAACATGATCACATTTGCATTTTAGAGAGCAGACTCTGGCTGTAGTGTGGAGGCTGAAACAGCTAGAGGAGAGATTGGAGGCAGAAAGCAGCACCAGTGCCAAAAAGTGAGGGAAGGGAGGCTTCAAAATACACACACACACACACAAACACACATTCATAGGGAAAAATCGTGAGTTTAACTGCTGAAATTGCATCTGGGGAGTTGACAAGTTTCACCATGAAATACAAGGTGGGGAAATGCTCAGTATAGTAGCAGTTTCCATTTGGATCCTTGGCTCCCTATACCAAAAAAGTAGTGGTTCTGTGACCATGAGAAAGTCACTGAACAAATTTAAGGTTCAACTTCCTCCCCTTCTTACTTTACCTGATAAAAAATGAAAATTAGCATGCTATCGAGATGTGTAAAGAGAATGAGAACATACATTTATGCATTCAATAAACATTTATTGAACATATTCTACATACCAGACAAGGGGCTCGGATGCAGAGTATTCAGAAATAAAGGAGTGTACTGCTCTCAAAGGGAGGACAGGCAAGTAAAAACCACGAGAATACTAAATCCTTCCACTACACCTTTTCGGAGTAAAATTCAAAAACTTTTTGCAGGGAAAAAAAAAACCTTTTTGCATGACTTCCATTTTATAAAGGTCTATGCACAATGGAATTTAATCCTTGGCTGGGCACAGTGGCTCACACCTGTAATCCCAGCGCTTTGGGAGGAAGAGCTGGGAGGATTGCTTGAGGCCAGGAGATCAAAAACAGCTTGGGTAATATAATGAGACCCCTCTTTCTACAAATAAATAAATAAATGTTTAATTTAATCTTTATAACATTGCTATGAAGTAGGAGATGTTATTCTATTCTTTTAAATAAACAACGAGCCTGATGACCACAGATAGTAAGAAAAATTTAAAAATAAAAAACAAGCGGTGGAAATCCACCTCATGAGAAAGTCTAAACAGCCTGATATGATTCGGAGAATTATGCTGACATTTCCATCCACATGGTTAGGGATAAGTGAAGAGTGGGCCAGGTGGGAAATTCAGCAATAGAATATCCTCTGGACAGACTTTCTATTTCTCCCTGGTTCAATTTTCCATTACACCATGCTATCTCACTAGGAACAAATAAGCACTAAATGGAGTGGTACAAATTCAAATTGAAAGCAAAAAGGGAACCAATGTTATATGAAAATCTTTCATACTGGTCTTGGAGTCTAAAATAAAATTTACAATCAGTGAAATATAAGTCAGATTAGTAGCAGAGCACAAAGATTCAGAAACTCAGGCTAAAAGTAAAATTCATTCTCTCCCCTAGTGGTCTTCTAGTGTATTTCCTGATTTTCCACAGTCGGATTCCTAGAGATTTTGTTGGACTGGAGGAAAAGTTGGAAAATAATGTTTAGTTTGAACAAAAATCTCATGTGTTCATTCAGAGGAGTAACTCTAGGAAAAGAGTCGGGGAAGAATGAAAGAGTAAAGTGATGCTCTTCATTCTCAAAAACACGTTGCTACAGGCCACAAGAGTAGAAAAAGTAGTAGTGAAAGATTAAGAATAAATAAATAATTTAAATTGAAAAAAAAGGCCGGGCGCGGTGGCTCAAGCCTGTAATCCCAGCACTTTGGGAGGCCGAGACGGGCAGATCACGAGGTCAGGAGATCGAGACCATCCTGGCTAACATGGTGAAACCCCGTCTCTATTAAGAAATACAAAAAAACTAGCCAGGCGAGGTGGCGGGCGCCTGTAGTCCCAGCTACTCGGGAGGCTGAGGCCGGAGAATGGCGTGAACCCGGGAGGCGGAGCTTGCAGTGAGCTGAGATCCGCGCCACTGCAGTCCAGCCTGGGTGACAAGAGCGAGACTCCGTCTCAAAAAATAAAAAATATATATAAAAAAAGAAAACACCCATATGCAAATTATTGTGATAAGTCAAGGCTCATAATTATATTAAAGAACAGACCTACTATTTGATAGCACAACAGGGTGACTATAGTCAATAGCATAATGGTACATTTTAAAAATAACTAAAAGTGTATGTAATTGAATTGTTTGTAACACAGAGGATAAATGCTTGAAGGAATGGATACCCTATTCTCCATGATGTGATTATTTTGCATTGCCTGCCTTTATCAAAACATCTTATGTACCCTGTAAATATATACACATACTATGTACCCCCCAAAAATTTTTTTAAACTTTAAAAAGGAAAGAAGCATAGGAAGAAAGGAAGGAAGAAAGGAAAGGAAAGGAGGAAAAAAGAAGGAAGGAAGGAAGGAAGGGAGGGAGGGAGGGAGGGAGGGTTTCAAGACTCTTTTGACCCACGTTCCCAAAAATTGAAGACTGAAAATAATTAAGAATTCTGCTACTATCACACTTCTGTCTGAACCTTGGCTGAACTCAGAATTCTTATTGTTCCCTCATATTCCTTTCTATACAGAAATTACATCACTAGGTAATCCTGTTATGTTTGGTTTCTTTTATTTTTACATTTATATATTTTATTTTTAATAAAGTAAATAGTATTTTTTGCTCTCTTTTCCAATTAAGTGAAAGTGTTCCTTAAATTATTTATCTTATTCTGTGCTAGAAAACATAGGCGTTTTAAATTTTCCCTTATTAAATACCAAAAAATCCAGCACTTTGGGACACCGAGGCAGGCGGATCACAGGTCAGGAGATTGAAACCATCCTGGCGAACATGGTGAAACCCTGTCCCTACTAAAAATACAAAAATTAGCTGGGTGTGATGGCACGCGCCTGTAGTCCCAGCTACTCTGGAGGGTGAGGCAGGAGGATCCCGTGAACCCGGGAGGTGGAGGTTGCAGTGAGCAGAGATTGCGCCACTGCACTCCAGCCTGGCAACAGAACAAGACTCCATCTAAAAATAAATAAATAAATAAAAACCAAAAACTACCTCTTAGGCTAAGGCCAGATCACTGCTCTTTTCTTCTGGGAACTCAACCTAGTTTCTTTTTAAAAATGCATTCAACACCACCCACTTTCACCACTGTTATTCAACATACTACTGGAAGTCCTAGCTAGAGCAATCAGACAAGAGAAATAAATAAAGGGCATCCAAATTGGAACAGAAGTTGAATTATCCTTGTTTGCAGATAATTATAATCTTATATTTGGAAAAACCTAAAGACTCCACCAGAAAACTATTAGAACTGATAAACAAATTCACTAAAGTTTCAGGATAAAAAATCAACATACAAAAATCAGTAGCATTTCAATATACCAAAAGTGAACAATCTGAAAAATAACAAAAGTAATCCCAATTAAAAGAGCCACAAATAAAATTAAATATCTAGGAATTAAAGAAGTGAAGGATCTCTGCAATGAAAACTATAAAACATTGATGAAAGAAATTTAGAGGACACACAAAAAAATGAAGAGATTCCAAGTTAATGGATTAGAACAATCATATTGTTAGAATGTTCATACTACCTACCCAAAGAAATATGCAGATTCAATGCAATCTCTATCAGAATACCAATGACATTCTTCACAGAAATATAAATAACAATCCTAAAATTTATATGGAATCACAAAAGACACAGAATAACCAAAGCTGTCCTAATAAGCAAAAAGAACAAAACTAGAGGAATCACATTACCTGACTTCAAATTGTACTACAGAGCTATAGTAACCAAACAGCATGGTACTGGCATAAAATTAGACACACAGATCAATGAATAGAACCCAGAAGCCAGGCTCAGTGGCTCACACCTGTAATCCCAGCACTTTGGGAGGCCAAGGCAGGTGGATCACTTGAGGCCAGGAGTTAGAGACCAACCTGGCCAACATGACGAAACCCGTCTCTACTAAATATACAAAAATTAGCTGAGTGTGATGGTGCACACCTGTAATCCCAGCTACTCAGGAGGTTGAGGCATGAGAATTCTTGAACCCAGGAGGTGGAGGTTGCAGTGAGCCAAGACTGCACCACTGCACTCTAGTCTGGGTGACACAGTGAGATTCTGTCTCCAAAAAAAATTAATAGAGAACCCAGAAAAAAGTCCACACACCTACAATGAATTCATATTTGACAAAAGTGCCAAGAATATACACTGGAAAAGACAATCTCTTCAATAAATCGTGCTGGGAAAACTGGATATCCATATGCAGAAGAATGAAACTAGACCCCTATCTCTCACCGTATACAGAAATCAAATCAAACTGGATTAAAGACTTAACTTTAAGACTCACATTATGAAATTAGTAAAAGAAAACATGGGGGGAAATCTCCAGGACCTTAGTCTGGGGAAAAATTTCTTGAGTAACACCCCATAAGCACAGGCAACCAAAGCAAAAATGGACAAATGGAATCATATCAAGTTGAAAAGCTTCTGCACAGCAAAGGAAACACTCAACAACATGAGGAAACCCACAGAATTGGAGAAAATATTTGCAACCCACCCCTCTGACCAGGGATTCATAACCAGAATACATAAGGAGCTCAAGCAACACTCTGTAAGAAAAAAAAATCTAATAATTCAATCAAAATATAGGCCAAATGTTTGAATACACATTTCTCAAAAGAAGATGTACAAATGGCAAATGGGCATATGAAAAGGTGCTCAACATCATTGATCATCAGAGAAATGCAAATCAAAACTACAATGAGGTATCATCTCACCCCAATTAAAATGGCTTATATCCAAAAAACAGGCAGTAACAAATGCTGGCAAGGATGTGGAGAAGAGGGAACCGTTGTACATTGTTGATGGGAATGTAAATTAGTACAACCACTATGGAGAACAGTTTGGAGGTTCCTCAAAAAACTAAAAATCGAGCTACCATAGGATCCAGCAATCCCACTGCTGGGTATATACCCAAAAGAAAGGAAATCAGTATATTGAAGAGATATCTGTATTCCCGTGTTTATTACAGCACTGTTTACAATAGCTAAGATTTGGAAGCAATGTAAATGTCCATCAATAGATGATTGGATAAAGGAAATGTGGTACATACAAACAATGGAGTACTATTTAGCCATAAAAAAAATGAGATCCAGTCATTTGCAACAACATGCATGGAACTGGAGATCGTTATGTTAAGTGAAATAAGCCAGGGTCAGAAAGACAAAAATCCCATGTTCTCACTTATTTGTGGGATCTAACAATTAAAACGGTTAAACTCATGGAGACAGACAGTAGAAGGATGGTTACTAGAGGCTGGGAAGGGTAGGTGGCGGGGGTGGGGAGGATGTTAATGAGTACACAAAAAAAATAGAATAAGACCTTCTATTTGATAACATAATTGTACATTTAAAAATAACTAACAGAGTATAATTGGATTGTCAGTAACACAAAGGATAAATGCTTGAGGAGATGGATACTCCAATCTCCATGATGTGATTATTATGCATTACATATCAAAACATCTCATGTACCCTGTAAATATATACACCTCCTATGTACCCACAAAAATTAAAAATTAGAAAACAAAATGTGTTCACTGTCATTTTGTTTGTCCTTTAGAAGTCTTCTCCCAAACTAGTTTTATAATCTTCCAACTCTTCCCATTCTTGCTGACTCCAAAAGTAAACACAGGACCATTTTCTTGTCGGCATTATTATGAATTAAAAGAGGATAATGAAAATAATATCCATAAAATCTAAGTCAATAAATCTTGGTTTCCAGTTTCGTTTCTGAATTTTCTTGCTAAAAGATTTATTAGAAAAATGATGATGAGGTGGTAGCTTTCATCCAAACTCCCTTCTTCCAGGTAGGTCAGCCAATTTAAATCTAGATGTAATCTCAAGACCTACTAAAACTGTATGTAGTATTTCCACTCCTCAGGAATTCCAGCTGGGGAGGTATGTATCTCACTGGGTCCTTGCCCCAAAAAGTTCCCTCTGAGTTTATTCTTACAACTTGAAATAAAGAATTTTTTTAAAAAAATACTATTTGGCCTGATTTACACTAGGATTTGTGGCCATTTATAAGAACAAAAGAAAAACAAGTAGATAAACATCAAACTCTGGAAAAATACAAAAAAGATCAAGAATAAGAAATTAGATTAAAATAGAAAAAGAGTAACCACCAGGCTCCGTGGCTCACACCTATAATCCCAAAAACTTTAGGAGGCCAATGCAAGAGGATGGCTTGAGCCCAGGATTTCAAGACCAGCCAGGGAAATGTTGGGAAACCCAATATTTATAAAAAATACAAGAAGAAGAAGAAAAAATTATATTTCACAATGTATTATTTGTCATGATGTGAAGCTTGAATCTTTATATTAAATCTTTTTCCTTTGACAGAAAAATACTAAAACATTAGAATACAGATAAGCAGACAACCAAGCCCACATAATTATTAAAACTGAACTCAATTTTTTTTTTTTTTTTTTTTGAGACAGAGTCTCGCTCTGTCACCCAGGCTGGAGTGCAGGGGTAGGATCTCTGCTCACTGCCACCTCCAGCTCCTGGTTTCAAGCAATTCTCCTGCCTCAGTCTCCCAAGTAGCTGGGATTACAGGCGCCCGCCACTATGACCAGCTAATTTTTTGTATTTTTAGTAGAGACGGGGTTTCACCATATTGGCCAGGCTGGTCTTGAACCAGCCTGACCTCACTCAGGTGATCTGCCCACCTCGGCCTCCCAAAGTGCTGGGATTATAGGTGTGAGCCACCGCACCCAGCCTGAACCCAATTTTAATAGGAGATTTCTCACAACTACAGCAAAAATTTCGGGCAATTCATAATCTGCTTTGTCCATAAGGAAAAGGCAATTTCTCAGGTGAAGCAAAGCTCTTTCTGAAATAAATCTGAATAAAATTTCTTTTGGACAGACTGATGTAATATGCTTCTTCATCTACAAAAATGACATAGCAGACCTCATTCAGTTGTTGTGTGATTTTAAAAAATTAGTGCAGGAAAATGATAAATTATCTCACTTTACATGGCTTAAAGTCTTAAACTTTTGAAAATTCAAGCTAGAGTAAATAAAACAAGAGTTGGCTAAAACTACTGGTGACACCCAACGTTATCAGCTTCAAACATCAAGATGAGGCCCTAACATTTTCAATGTGGACTTGTAGTAGATACTTAAGCCTAGGTGAATTTTCTAGAAACAAATGGGTAACAAGCACTCTCTCGTATCTCATACATGTTTTTATTATTATAGTTACAGCACTGTAATTTACAGTCTCTAAGATGTGCATTCCACATCTTATTATGTATTCAATAAGTGTTCACCGAATACTCAGTAAGTGTTCACTGAATTAAATAACACTGATGTAAATAAAGCCAAAGTCAACAAAATGCTGTATTACAACAGTGAGAGAGCTATTACAGTCCATAACTCCCACCAACAGGGGAGACTAAGAATGTGAAACATGTCCCAGAGCACTGAAGCCTTCCAGATAGCTACTTGATTTTTTCCATTGAAGTATTTAGTCTTATGGCATTTCATGTGCTCCAGAATTAGACCATTCCATAAAGACAGGAATATCTGCACTGGCTAAGCACAAAGCCTAATTCAGTTGACCTTTAAACATGTGGCGGTTAGAGACACCAACCCTCAAGCAGTCAGAAACTCGCATACAACTTTTGACTCCCCAAAACGTAACTACTAAAAGCCTACTGTTGACCAGAAGCCTTACTGATAACATAAACAGTTGATTAACACATATTTTGTATATGTATTATATACTGTATTCTTCAATAAAGTAAGCTAGAGAAATTGTTAAATCATTAGGAAGGAAAAATATATTTACTATTCATTAAGTGGAAGTTGATCATCATAAAGGTCTTCATCCTCATAGTCTTCATATTGAGTAGGCTGAGGAAAAAGAGGAATGGTTGATTTTGCTGTCTTCAACGTGGCAGAGTTGGAAGAAAATCCATGTGTAAGTGCACCCACGCAGTTAAAACCTATGTTGTTCAAGGGTCAACTGCACATTACATACTTAACATTTAAATTATCTGGGCTGGTAGGGATGTGCATTCAGGAAAGTAATTAATAATTTTCTTTTGTTCTTATAAATGGCCACATATATCTAGTGTAAATCACACCAAATAATATTTAAAAAACAAAAAACAAAAAACTTAAAGTTGTAAGAATAAACCCCTGGGGGAACTTTTTGGGGCAAGGACCCAGTGAAATAGATACTTCCCCAACTGGAATTCCTGAGGAGTGGAAATAATACACACAGGTTTAGTGGGTCTTGAATTATCTTGTAATTCAAGGTAAAACTTCTCTGTGACAGTTTCCTAAAGCGAACCGGTTTTGATGAACATCATTCTGTATTACACATACTGCTGTCTTAGTAAATAGTCTACTAAACACAAGCTAAACTTTAGCTAATGACAGAGACATCATGAAGATGCTTTATCATGTTTTTAAAATGTCACCAGAGACTGATGTGCTGTTAGGTTCTATTTGTTCTTTCCCTTCCTAGTGATTCTACCATTATCCAGACTGAATCCCAGTGTCCCCTTTTCTAATTTTTTTCACAACTTTTGCTTTTTCCCCTTCTTCTTCACTTTTTTTTTCCATCCCTGTCCTTCATTGCCTGTGATAGGAGTGGGGCTTACTTTTCATCACCGTCAGTAGCCAGGGAGGGCATTCTTTTCCTTCTGCAGTAATAACATATATTCCGTAACCTTATCTTTTTATTCTAATCAGTGATTTTTGTCATTGGTAACTGTTCTGAACTTCTTCAGTTTTTCCTACATTCTTTGTTCCAGACAACTGAAGGTGCCTGGAGATATACAGGAGAGGGTGAGTACTAAGAAGTCAAAGCGCTTTTTTACTATTATTTTCCTTATATACGCACTCACTTTTCTGTTTTCACTTAATTTTCAAAATACTGTGCGGAAACTTCTACTAATGACTTACTAAATAGCTCAGTTCCTACATCGAGTCCTTAAAAGATTCTGGAAAAGAGGTAAGCTGCAGAGCAAAAAAGTATCTCAATCCACTTTTTTTTTTTTTGCTGTAACAGAATACCTGAGACTGGGCAATTTGTAAAGAAAAGAGATTTATTTTGGCTCATGATTGCAAAGGCTAAGGAGTCGAAGATCAGGCAGGCCATCTGATAAGGGCCTCATGCTGCTTCAACTCATGGTGGAAAGCAGATGGTGAACTGAGGAGGGCAAAGAGAACAGAACACAAGAAGCATCCTCACTTTGTAACAACCCACTCTTGTGAGAATTCATCCATTCCTGCAAGAGTGAATCCATTCCAGAACTAACTGAGCCTCATGAGAAAGCCCTTAATCCATCGCAATGACCTAATCATCTCTTAAAGGCACCACCTACCAAGACAATCAAACTGGGGACTCAGGCCTCAGCATGAATCTTGGTGAGGACAAACCATATCCAAACCATAGTAGGAAGTTTAAAAAAGCACGTGGGGAAAGCCTCAGTGGAAACAAAAACTTCTAGACCAGCTACCATTAATGCATATAATATGCGGAGGCTACATTCTTTTAGGCTATAAGGATCTTTAAAAGTTAATAAACATGCTATCAACGTAGAAAGGCTGAAGTTTCTCTTCCTTTTTAAATGTTTCGCTTTGTCTATTATCCACTATCATTTTAGGAAAGCATTTAATAAAAATAAAACCTTTAACTATTTCTATTGTATAATACAAAAGGTTTTAAGATTCTTCTTCTGCCTCAAAGTATATTCACTTTTTAAATACACACGCGCGCGCGCGCACACACACACACACACACACACATATATATATATTATAGAGATGAGCTTTCACCATGTTGCCCAGGCTGGCCCTGGGCTCAAAATATCTGCCCGCTTCAGCCCAAAGTGCTGGGATTATTGGCATGAGCCATCGCACCCGGGATCTTCACTCTTACTTATAGCAAAGTAAAGTAATAAATGCTGGAAAACACCCAAGTTCTTTTTGTATGGAATTTGGCTTAAGGAACCCAGTGCTCAACCCACCTTGTAAGTTCATGAAACAGAGCAAAATATGTACCCTAAACCTAGGTTCTGAATCTTTCTGCATATTTTAACATCAGTTCTATTTATGGAATTTGCATTTGTTTTCCTGGTGTGGAAGAGTATTTGAGGTAGGGTGAAACAAAGGCAGGTTGAGATACCTGTGATTAATAAAAGTAAAACACTTTCAAACTAGTCGACTTAATTCATTTCTTCAATCTCATAGTGCACACCCACCAGGTTCTTTAATTATGGAAAGATGGTCTTTCTGCGTCCAGAGAAAACATCTGGTATTATACTGAAAATTTAGTGAAATCTATAAAACACTATTACTTTATGTCATCCAAGAGGGCATGAAAATAATTGTTACAAAAAATATTTTTGTATTTTTGTAATAGGATTTTACCTATAACAATAGTAAAAGCTCACATTTACTGAGTGACCAGTATGTGTCAGATAATTAAGAATTTTACATGGATTGACTTAATCCTCCCAACAACCCTATAAATTAGATGTGATTACCATTAACCCTGTTTTATAGATGGAAAGTAAGCTTGGGTAATTTAAGCTCATTTCCATTCTACAACAGGATTCAAACATGAGGTGTCAGTTAGCATGCTTAATCTCCATGCTACACTGTGTTCCTGCCTATGTAGAAAGATGAGTATCTACCCACCTATGTAGAAATATGAGTATGCTCCATTCAGGTAAAATCCCATCTCCTGTCAGATTTTTCTCTCTTGCAGCTCATTTAAAATACATTCTGAAAGTATTTGATCATAGATGTAATGCCTTTAAAGTATAGTTTTTGACTTAAAAATTAAATATTTTCCCTATTAACATTTTTAAATTTTTACTCTGTCCAAAAATGAATATATAAAACATTTGAAACATGTTAAAAACAGAGTAAGACAAAAATATCATGTTTTAAAGGAACATATCTGGTTAGTTGGTATTCCACTGAACGTATCTTATAACAAACACAAATTTTAATTTTTCATTTAACAACACTAAAGAATGAGGTATATAAATGTTTTAATCACAGACTTTTACTGTATGCAATTGTATTTCACAACTAGCATCTTACAAAAAAGACAGTACCACTGTGCCTGTAAAAAGTACTGTAATTAAACAGAAAATTACATTACCACACGAAACCACCAAATATCACAACTGTTAGGGTCTACAGTTTTATTTTTTCTTCAAATGTTATCATGATGTCTTATGTGATATTTTGTATCCACATTCTATTTTTAAGTCCATTTACAATTCAAAAGTCTCCTATAGGTAGATATATATTAAGCAAATGGTTAAGAGAAAGCAGGAGACCCCAGGAGAATTTAAGTACTGTGTGGTTTCCAGGTTGAAATTCTAAATACTAAATAAAACACTTTAATAGTCATAAACAAAAAGGCAAAATCTGTAGTCATAAAAATATTTTATTGGTAATTTTACATAGTATAAGTGGGGCTATACTTTTTTCCTTTCAGGATACTGAGAAATGTGTAAACTGGTAGTTGTGTCTGAAAATAGGGTACTATGATTTTCATAAGAATTGTTATATTTAGTAAGAGGCCAATTAGACTGATTTAAAATTAGCTATTTCCCATTTCTGTGCAACAATTCCCATTTCTGTTTTAATTAGTTCATGCATGTATGGCCCTGGATAAGTTTGGGACAAGAAAACAGTGATAAAACTATCATTAAGTTAAAGCTTTTCTAAAATTGCAGCTTGTAAAATATGGCAAGTTTCTTTTCTCATTTTTGCCAAATGCTTATAATTATTTGAATTTTAATGTTTTATATGATACAGAAAATACCAGTGTTCAATGACAATAGCACTAAACCTGAATTATAAAGCTAAATAATCAATGCTTTATTGTTTACTAGTCTGCTAGTAAACACTACAATAAATGAATGTTTTGAAAAATAAGCAAACAAAAAAACCTCAACAAATGGATAAAGCCAGAAACATAATTCAGGAACAATAATTAGTAAAACGTGTCAAAAACATTGGCAAAGGTTCATACAAATTCTTTATTTAATAACAATTTTCCTATTTAACCACACCAAGTACCAGCAGGTGTATTTAAGAGGATAACCATTAAGAAAAACCTGTTGCAGCAATAGTTAAGTTGATCTTTGACTTGTATACATATAACTATCTGTTTCACAATTTTCAAATAATACATATTTAGGCAGCTTGCACTATGTTATAAAAAATTTAAATTCGTTACATGCCAATAGTAGAGAATTCAAGAATTATGTGTTAGAATTCACTAAACTAAAAGTGAAAATACACTTACCAATAACACTGCATAATGAATAATTCAACCACATTTTCATGGCACTTAACTGCAGAGACCAAAATGTTAAGTCTGGAAATGTTTGGTAGGCATAGTTGCAATAAAATCTAACAAATTCTAACAAATTTCTATTTTATGTAAAACTCAAATTATGAATTGTGCATGAACGTATTTGTCATGAAAATGTGGTACCTCTTGGCATAATCTGTGTATTTGCATGGTAGGACAGAAGTGACTAAGAAACTGGAGAAAATAAACTTTAATGAGATTCTCCATTCAATGATGAGGCTTCTCCTCTGGGTGAAGATGACCTGGACATTCCTCTCTCTGTGTTATCAGAGCTAGAGCCGCTTTGACTGTGTTGATCTGCAGAAGCAGCACTAGATGCAGGTGGTGACTTTGTTTTCTCCTTAAAGTCTGTAATAATGACTGTCAGATCTCCAACGGTAACTTCCAAATGCTGAGCACTACTCCGATCCACATTTTTCAATCTTGGTCTAAACATAAAAAAAATGAAATTTTAAACTAGCTTTTCCCTCTACCAAATTTCTGAGCATATAATAAATACTAAAAGTAGGTGAAAGTAACAAAATGAATACACATATTTAAAGCAATTTATGTGTAACCAGCCACAAAAACATCGTAAAATGTTTCAACTCATTAACATTAATCAAACCAATCATTCATGAATATTCTTCAATGCGACCAAAAACTGTGACAGCCTAGAAGTAGAACTTGTGCTTCTATAGCTGTATCATAATTTTGCAGACAGCTTATTAATTTTATTAAAATAGATGTTTTAGACAACAATGAAATAGCTGCACCATGGAGGAAGGTGATAAAAACTAAGGTTGAACTACATGCAAGGAAGATTGTTACTCCACTGACACACACTAATAAGGGTATCATGATTGTTCTGACTGAACACATGACCATTTTGATAGGTTAAAACCCATGCAATTATCTGTTCGGTATTTTGAAAACCACTCCTGGTTCAAACAGCTCTTCTTAAGGGAAAAACAAAACAAAACAAAACACCCAGACACAATGTCTTCCAATCTAGTACAAAGAAAAAAGCATCACCACATTTAAGCTTGTATTTGTGGCTTCTGTGTTTAATTTCCAATGTATCTTTCAAACTCAGTAAAACCTTTTCTGATACCTTAAAATAAAGGAAACCAAATATTTTACTTCCACTTTGTGTGTATTAGTATATCAATGGTTAAAAAATTAAATGGTTTTATTATTTCAAAAATGTCATAAAACACTCTTCAAATTTACCTGGTTTTCTTATGGCTATTCTTTTTGCTAGTTGTTTCTTTTTCATTTTTTTCTTTTTCTACTTTATCTTTTTTCTCTTTCTTTGACTGTGTAGGAGGCACAAACTGCTGAGTAACCTGCTGTGCAACCAACTGGGAGACAGGTCGAGGTTTCCTGTGTGCATGTTAAAAAGAAAGGTATTTTAAATTATAACTTAAAACATAAGTGCTTTGTGAGAGAATATCTCACATTATGAAAACAAATTAATAATACAATAACTTTCAAGTATGTATCATTGTTTTTCCTGTTCAACAAAAACAGAACAAACTATAACAGTTAAAATTTATAGTCTAAGATATATGTTCAAACATTAGAATACTGTTACATAAATCAACATAAGAAATTATTTTAAATGTATATCAAACTAAATGAGATGTACCCATATAAACATGAATTCTAAAAATCAAACTTCAAAGTTTACACTGAAATAATAATTTATCCCTCCTCCTTCAGAGAAGGAAATACCTAACCATTTGTGACAATGGCTATCTGTTTTTTAAAGCTTTTCATTTATTCATTTAATAAACATTTACTATCAAAATTTCTCACTCCTTATTGCTTAAATCCTTTAAGTTTCTTACATCTCCAGCCACAATCTCACTATGCTCTTTTGACCCTGGAAATCTACCCAGTCCTTTGAGACTCATCTACTTGCTAACTTACTCATTTAGAAAGTATTTATTGAGAACCTACTGTAAGAACTGTTCAGGGATATCTGAAATGTTGCCTGGCTTCAACATCTGATGCTGGTACAAGCTTTCACCTGTCCACCTTTACCACAGAACTTGCACAACTGAGGTTAAGATTCAAAATACAGTCTCTAAGTTCTTGAGAGAGAAAGAAGGATACAGCAAGGAAAGAGGCAGAGGGAAGGAGGGAAGAAGTAAGATAAAAATACATTTTAACAGATGGCTCTACAAACAATAGTAACTTTATTGCATGAAAAATCCTGACCCTTTTTTGGTTAGTACAGTTTTTTAAAAATCTTTCCCCCTGTTCCTCTGCAGCAAGACAACATAAAAAATAATGAGAAAATATTGTACAATCTAAGAATCAAAGCTGCCAGGCTGAGAGAAAATAGGAAACAGTATGTAAAGTAGGTTTCAGGAGATGGATAATGAATTTTGCTCAGGGCCTAGATAGTCTGAAGTACTGAAAGGATATCCAGGACAGATGTCCAATATACAACTTAAAAAATAGGACTGACATGGAGTTTGAGATGTAGATTAAGAGTTGCACAAATAAAAGTGATATTGACAGTATGGTAGTTAATGGCTGAGGTTAAAAAAAGAAAAGGGTTAAGGTGGCAGTTTTCAAATTTAAGGTACATCAGAATCACCTAAAAGGCTTAGCTTGCTTAGCCTACCCTCACGGTTTCTGATTTAGTAGGCCTTGAAGTAGAGCCCAAGAAACTGTATTTCTAACTAGTTTCCAAGTTATGCTGAGGTCTCTGGGGATCACACTTTAAAAAGAAGCATGAAGAAGTGCAATATATCTGGTGAATACTGGTACTACTATAGGATAAAGTTTGAGATGGAGAGCAAAGTGGTACAGAGTGAAAAAAAACCAAGTTGGATAGATAAGAAGGGATCCCACGATTAAAACCTAAGCAGTCTGATTTTATTCTTAAGTGATGAGAAGTCACTGAAGAAATTCAGACTTGAATTTTACAACAATTACTTGCATTAGTCTGAAATACAAAGGTACTACACCACAGTAGAAGTAAAAATGTGAGACTAGTGGTCTAATAAGTGATCATGTAATCTCTGTACCTAGTGTTGTTTGTTGTTATTTTCTAACCATCAACAAATTTTCTGTAGTGGTTCTTTTTTTCTGTTCTTGAGTACATCGTTCCCTTTTCATCCTAGGCTTTCCTAAATGTATACTACACAACTATTCCACTTTTATTCTTACTTTAATGTGAAGGTTGATTTTCACTTAAAGATTACGATTTTGTACCTCAATTCTAGGATTATTTCATCTGGTTGAATTTTGAGAGAAAAGAAGCATAAAACATAAATGTAGTTTAATTTTTCAAATAAAGTTTAATTATTCAAATATAGTTTAATTATTCAACTAAAGTTCTCTGCTGCTCTGTAGGGCTAAAGAGCTTTCACTGAAGGTAGGAGGAACACAGTTTATGATGATCTTTTTACAATGTCATAAGTCACTCAACTCCATGTCCTATTAAAAAGAAAGCCCTTCTATCTCCAGGTATCTTAAGGTTTATGATCCCTTTTCTATTTGATGAGAAAAATCAGGATAGGAGGAAATTTTAGAGGTGGGAAATAGTTAACTCAGGAAATAAAGGACAGAGTATCATTTATAAAATATACCTTTTTATGTTCACAGATTTATCATTCATGGTTTTGACAGTACACTTTTAGTAATGCCAAAGGATCCACGATGAGGAGTTGATGTGCACAAAATGGTTGCCTAGTTAATAAATGACTACTGACTAAGCCACTGGCCAACTACAGTCCATCATCTACTTATTAACATATGCCATGATTAGACTGTATTTGTCAGCTATGATATTCACCAATTTGGGGATCCCTATGTATCTTTCATAGACAGCCCAAATAGACTGTATAAAATTTGGCAGTCTATTCATTTACTATAATGTAAGAAAAGGGGGAGCATTTCATTACTTATTAGGACAAAATATTTTTGGGGCTAGCTGACCACCTGTGTGAGCAGGAGGTCAACGCATGTTGGCTTCATATATGTAGTTTTCAACTATGGTCTGCCTTCCACCCCCACTGACAAAAATCCCATGTGCTAAATATTATAGGAATCATATTTTGGGCTTGATCAACTTCATCATAATTGAGCTTTGTCATGTTGGACAGGTAAGATGAAAGAAAGGAAAGAAAGACAAAGAATATTAAAAACAAAGACTGATTCTTTACTAAAAAGAGATAGCATAACTCAAATTTCAGAAAGAAGTAATCTGCTTAGTAACACCAAAATATATGGCAAATTGAAGCAACGTGGTAAATATCATTGAATAAAAAAGGCTGGACTAAATCCAAACCTACTGTGAATCTGCTGATACTCTGGCTAACAAAAGCCCAAAAATCTAACCAAGGAAAGATTTTATAAAAAACCACCTGTTTACGGCCAGGCGTTGTGGCTCACGCCTGTAATCCCAGCACTTTGGGAGGCCAAGGCAGGCAGATCATTTGAGTCCAAGAGTTCGAGGCCAGCCTGGGCAACATAGTGAAACTCCACCTCTGCAAAAAAAATACAGAAATTGGCCAAGCATAGTGGTACGTGCCTGTAGGAGGCTGAAGTGGAAAAATCCCTTGAACCCAGGAGGTGGAGGTTGCAGTGAGCCATGATCACACACACCACCGCATTCCAGCCTGGGTGACAGAGTGAGACCCTGTCTTCTGGAACAAAAAAAAGGAAAGAAACTACTTGTCCGACAGATTTTATTGCACATTTACATGTGTCAGGCACTAGGTAAGGTGCTGGAGATTAACCATCAACAAGACAAACACAGGCCCTGCCCTCATGCACTAAAAATTAAAAACAAAAGAACTGTGTGTTGTGTTAGAGAAAACAGGAGGAGGAGTTATTATAGACAGAGAAGAAATAACTTCTGTCCATGTTTAAATGGTCAGTATACCAGGGGAAACAAACATCACAATGGACCCTTTTAATAAGAGAACAATGAAACAACTTCATTAAGCATTTTATTAAGACTTTAAAAGAGAGTAAACCCAATTTCTTATTCCATAATAACTTGGTTTTGAAGTTATCTAGACCTCGAATGGCCAAAAGGTGTTTTGTTTGTTTTTGTTTTTTTGAGATAGCATCTCACTCTGTCAGGCTGGAGTGCAGTGGCATGATCTCAGCTCACTGCAAGCTCTGCCTCCTGGGTTCATGCCATTCTCCTGCCTCAGCCTCCCAAGTAGCTGGGACTACAGGCAACCGCCACCACGCCCGGCTAGTTTTGTTTGTTTGTTTGTTTGTTTTGTATTTTTAGTAGAGACAGGGTTTCACTGTGTTAGCCAGGATGGTCTCAATCTCCTGATCTTGTGATCTGCCCACCTCAGCCTCCCAAAGTGCTGGGATTGCAGGTGTGAGCCACCGTGCCCGGCCAGGTTTTATTTTTTTTTTCAAATGTAACTAACTCCTCATCAACTGTCAGGCCTAATCCTAGAAACATTCATCTTTTAAGTACTGATTCTTGGTTTTAAATGCTATCTCTCTCTCTCTCTCTCTCTCTCTCTATCTATCTATGAATGAGACAGTCACCCAGGCTGGAGTGTGGTGGCATGATCTTGGCTCAATGCAACATCTGGCCTCCTAGCTTCAAGCGAATCTCCTACCTCAGCCTCCCAAGTAGCTGGGATTACAAGCGTGTGCCACCACGCCTGGCTAATTTTTTGTATTTTTAGGGGGTTTCACCCATGTTGGCCAGGTTGGTCTTGAACTCCCAGCCTCAGGTGATCTGCCTGCCTCGGCCACCCAAAGTGCTGGGATTACAGGCATAAGCCATTGCGCCTGGCCTCAAATACATTTCTAATAGGTTTTAGCTTTTCTTTACTTCTACCACTTCTTGCACTTGTATCATAGGACGCTTTACTTTTGAAACCCTTGACAACTCGTAATTTCTGGAAGAGACAGACATTCTCTCTGCTTCAAAATTACCATTTTCATTTGTAGATGAGGTACACACACCTACCTTCAGCATCAGTCCACTAATGAACTATCTCAAGTAAATTTTTGCGTCAAATATAGAAGAAAAAGAATTTTGTCACATGTCTCTAAAGCAAAACAAGATGCTCCAAGTTCTTTTTGCAAAATATTGCATGATAAAATCCTTTCTGTTGAATGACTACTTATATGAGAAACCACATTTACTTTCTGTGCTCAGAAATATTTGTTCACTTATCAATTATTGAGTTTGAGAAAAATGATCAAGAATATTGTCATCTGACAACTCATGGTCTGAGATTTCCCTTATATGGTCAATTTCAACATCACTACAGTTTTGGGTGCCACTATCACTGGCTTTACACCATCCCCTGATTCATCTAATAACTGAAACATCTTGTAAACTTCCTGTCATTAGGAGCAGAAAATGAAAAATTCTCAATTCTCAAATGTGTTCAATGAAAGTTTAAAAAAAAGAAAAAGGAGGGCAAACACTACAAAAATACTGTCTCTACACTTCATACTTTCTGGAAAGATGATAAAATAGTGTTGTTTTTTTTTTTCCAAAATTGCACTATCCTTCTAGATGACTCCACCATTTTTCTGCTTTCTTATTATTTTGGTCTCTTTTAAATACAGTTGGAAATAACTAAGTAGTAAAGATAAAATAGTTCCTAGGAACTGAAAACCAAACGCCGCATGTTCTTCACAAGTGGGAGCTGAACAATGAGAACACATGGACACAGGGAGGGGATCATCACACACTGGGGCCTGCTGGGGGGTGGGGGACAAGGGGAGGGAAAGCATTAGGACAAATACCTAATGCATGAGGGGTTTAAAACCCAGATGACGGGTTGATAGGTACAGCAAACCACCATGACACATGTCTATCTATGCAACAAGCCTGCATATTCTGCATATGTATCCCAGAACTTAAAGTAAAATTAAGATAAATAAAATAGTTCCTAGGATGATATAGCAAACTATCTCAAGATATAGGAAAAATCAAGATCCCGTTATATACGACAGAAATATAAAAGGGACCAAAAGGTCCATATGGTAATTTCAATAAAAATAAATGTTCTCCTTCTTTGAAGACCTCAAGGAAAGAATAAAACATAAAGTATCAATTCTGTAAGTGGAACCACTTGAAAAAGGACTCAAAAACTAAAATTGGGTTGAACTTAAGAAAAATTGTTTGTGTATCTACCTATTAAAACAATACACATATCCTGTAACTAATTATTTAAATACTACCGTATTAGAATTACCATTTCTGGTTCTTAGCTCAATGTTGAAAAATATTCGTAAGTAGCACACAACAGAAATTCAATAAACAAAAAGCTGTTGAAAATTTCTGGCCAGGCTCAATAGCTCACGTCTATAATCCCAGCACTTTGGGAGGCTAAGGCGGGCAGAGAGCTTGAGTCCAGGAGTCTGAGACCAGCCTGGGCAACATGGCAAAACCCTGTCTCTACAAAAAGTTAGCCAAGAGTGGTGGCACATGCCTATAGTCCCCAGCTACAGTCCAAGACAGTCAAGTCATCGTCTGGCTTTGTTTCCATACCTTGAGCTCTGACTGCATCCCAAGATTACTGGGTAAGTCAAATAAAATCACGAATGTTAAAAATATATATACTGTAAGTTATAAAATACTTTAAATAATATTTATGAATATACACATATATCTTGATGGCATATTTTTAAGTCTAGGATTCTGTTACACTTTTGTCTCACATAAATCCCACAACATTCCTGACAAACCTTCCCATCACATCTATCTCAAGAAAAGAAAGACAGCATTATCTTTTTTTTTTCTTTTTTTTTTGAGATGGAGCTTTGCTTTTGTTGCCCAGGCTGGAGTGCAATGGCGTGATCTCAGCTCACTGCAACCTCCGCCTCTTGGGTTCAAGAGATTCTCCTGTCTCAGCCTCCCTAGTTGCTGGGATTACAAGTGTGCACCACCATGCCCAGCTAATTTTTTTGTATTTTTAGTAGAGATGGGGTTTCACCCTGTTGCTCAGGCTGGTCTTGAACTCCTTACCTCAAGTGATCCACCTGCCTCAGCCTCCCAAAGTGCTGGGATTATAGGCATGCGCCACCACACCCAGCCGAAAGAAATTTTATGTCATAAAATTTAAGCAGGGTGATTTAGTTTGAAGAGGCTTGGCTTCTTCCTTAAATTCTTTTCAAAAAAATGATTATCTTACGTTGCAGAAAATAAAGATTCTAACCTGGTATTTAGCTATCATCCCCAAAACTATCAAAATAATTTTAAACACAATTTCTCCTTTAAAAACACAAGAACACCCCATTCACAGAAACAAGCCACTATTCTCAAAGTAGTTACAGTAAGCAGAATCTACTAAACAAACTCTAGACCTAAGAGCATATTTGCACATTTACATGTCATTTGGTTGAGATGGCCTGCCTAAATATTTTTTAAAAACTTAACATTTTCTAATTAAATTTATAATTAGTATTAATATTTTAATTTAGTAAGTTTAAAAACTCACTATTACCTTTTAAAATGTTGTAAATATTCTGGGGCTCATACCACCCCTCCCATCATAAGAACACTACACTTCTTTCACAGACATAGAAATACACTGAAGTCTCCCCCATCTAGATGGAAAAAACTCCTCCCTTAATCCCTTGTTTACTTGCTCTTCCTTTCTCCTCTTTCAGTATTTTGGAAATGTCTGCTATTCTCTCAGTTATGTCCTTGCCTTCACTTCTACCTTTCCAAACCTCTTTCCACTCCACTAAATAAATCACACTAAGGTCACCAAGTTTGCCAAAACCAAAGGACACCTTTCAGTCCTCATCTTATTTGACCTCTGTGTATCATGACACTTATATTTAACATTCTCCTGCACCACAGCTACAAAGATTCTTCTTACTCCTCTTCCTACCTTCTCCAGTAAGTAGGTCCTTCTCAGTTGTCTTATATCTAAACTGGCTCCTCTTAGTACTTCCTCTTTCAGCCCCTTTAATGTTGAGGTTACTTCATGCTGTTCTTAATCTCTTCTCTTTACTTTTTTTTTTTTTTTTTTCCGGAGACATAGTCTCACTGCCCCCCAGGCTGGAGTGCAGTGGCACAATCTCAGCTCACTGCAGCCTCTGCCTCCTGGGCTCAAGCAATCCTCCCTCCTCAGCCTCCCAAGCAGCTAGGACTACAGGCATGCATCACCACACCAGGCTAATTTTTGTATTTTTTGTAGAGACAGGTTTCACCATGTTGCCCAAGCTCGTCTCAAACTCCTGGACCCAAGAGATCCACCTGCCTCAGTCTCCCAAAGTGCTGGGATTACAGGTGTGAACCACCGTGCCCAGTCAACTTCTTCTCTTTTCATGTTGAATACAAATGTTATTCTTGAAGGATATCAGTAATAATGACACTATTGGAGTAGTGGAGCTAGCTACAAGACTAAATTTTAGGAAGTAACAGGGTTAGAGATATACAGTAGAAGTGTTTCCTCCCTTCCTTTTCTCTCTCCTTTCTTGGTTTTAAGACAGAGTCTTGCTCTGTCCCCCAGGCTGGAGTGCAGTGGCATAATCACAACTCACTACAGCCTCCACCTTCTGGGCTCAAGCGATCCTCCCACCTCAGCCTCCCAAGTAACTGATACCACAGGCACGCAGAGCCACACCTGGGTAATTTTTTTTTGGTTTTTGTAGAGATAAGGGTCTCACAACGTGGCCCAGGCCAGTCTCAAATTCCTGAGCTCAAGCAATCCTCCTGCCTCAGCCTCCCAAAGTGCTGGGGTTATAGGCATGAGCCGCCAGACCGGCTATGTTATGTGTTTTTGATAAGTCAGTCAGTCACATTATCCTATAATTGTAGGTATGCTTGCAAGCTCCTGAAGGATTGTGAGTTTCCATTTTTGAAACACTGGTAACAAGCTCAGAGCCTGACAGGCATTCAACAAATGTTTGCTGAATGAATTAAATAGCACTTTTCTCTTCTGAATCTTCCATCTTTCCCTTTTTAAAATAATAATTTATCTCAAAACATGCTCATTTATCTTATATATCTTAATGATAACAAAGAATGCTTGATATCTGTGTTGGTTCCTGGCTTATATTCTGCTTCAGGGAGCTCATCCACTCTAAGAGTTCCATTTGTTTCCTCTATATAGAAAACCTGTGGCCAGATGCGGTGGCTCATGCCTTTAATCTCAGCACTCTGAGAGGCTCAGGCGGGCAGATCACTTGATCCCAGGAGTTCAAGACCTGCCTGGGCAATATGGTGAAACCCTGTCTCTACTAAAAAAAACAAAACAAAACAAAACAAAAAACTATACACACACACACACACACAAATTAATTAGCTAGGCATGGTGGAAAGCACCTGTAGTCCCAACTACTGGGGGTAAGGGACAGAAGGATCACCTGAGCCTTGGGAGGTTGAGACTGTAGTGAGCCATGATTGTGCCACTGCACTCTAGCCTGTATATCCAACTCTCCGATAGTATCATTATTACCCATATTCTTCAAGAATAATGTTTGTATTCAACAAGAATACAAACATATTCCTTGTCTTCCCCCTAATATCAGCTCTAAATGTTGAATAGTGGGAAGTGGGAGAGAGCACTAGAGCAACATAAGTGGTCAGGAATTGTTCAGTTTCTTGTTTTTGTTTTTGTTTTGAGACAGAGTTTCACTCTGTCTCCCAAGCTGGAGTGCAGTGGCACGATCTTGGCTAACTGCAACCTCCGTCTCCTGGGTTCAAGCAATTCTCCTGCCTCGGCCTCCTGAGTAGCAGGGATTACAGACATGCACCACCACACCTGGCAAATTTTGTATTTCTAGTAGAGATGGGATTTCACCATGTTGCCCAGGCTGGTCTCACTCAACTCCTCACCTCAAGTGATCTGCCCACCTCGGCCTCCCAGAATGCTGGGATTACAGGTGTGGGCCACCAAACCCAGCCAGAACTGTTTAGTTTTATCTGTAATATTCTAGTATTTTAAAGTAGATAATGTACTATCTGGGCATAGTGGTGCATGCCTGTAGTCCCAGTCACTCAGGAGGCTGAGGCAGGAGGATCACTTGAGGACAGGAGTTAGAGGGGCTGCAGGGCACTGTGATCATACCTGTGAATAGCCACTGGCATCTCAGCCTGGGCAACGTGGTATGACCCCATCTCTTTAAAAAAAAAAAAAAAAGAGGGAAATATGTTACCTGTAGAATTACTTTTAAAAATAAAATCAACTAAGCACTTGCCAGAACTGGGTATATAACTCCTGATCATTTTTTCATTACAAAAATCTCACACCTGGCTGGGCACGGCAGCTCACACCTGTAATGCTAACACTTTGGAAAACTGAGGTAGGTGGATTATTTGAGCTCAGGAGTTCAAGACCAGGCTAGGCAACATAGTGAAACCCCATCCCTACAGAAAAAAAAAAAAAAAAAAAATTAGCCAGGTGTAGTGGTGCATGACTGTAGTCCCAGCTACCCAGGAGGCTGAGATGAGAGGATCACCTGAACCTTGGAGGTCGAGGCTGCAGTAAGCCATGACCCTCCACAGAGGGAGACCCTGTCTCAAACAAAAAAAGAATTTAAAGACAAGTATTTAGGCTCCTTAACAAACCAGCCTCTAACTACATTTCCAATGTTAATGCTATCTGTTTTTTATTCTTCCAGTGCTCTATGCTCTTTCTATATTTGATTTAGTTGTACAATGCTGAGAAAAGCCTTATTCACACAGTTAAGTACTTACAAATGACAATCTTTTAACTTTAAATTCACCTTGAATCTTGGGAAGCTCTTCAATTAAAATAATTTAGAAGCTTGAAAGAAAGATACAAGGAACTTTGAGTTAAAGTTGCATCGTTAACAGTAGTTAGTAAGCACTTACATTTTTATCATAATAAAGGAGAGAAGGCAAAATTATAAATTATTATAATTTGAAATCTCTTATATCCATCCATCTACCTGGCTACTAAGCCACATTGACAGCATGTACCATCAGCAGATGGGCTACAGCCTTCTTAAATATGCTTCAACTGAGGCATGTGCGATACAGTGGTGGATTAATTTAGATGTCATACAATTTTATGTAAGCCAACATGAGACCTGAATATTTTTTTAAGCGACTACGACAGGGGCTACAACATTCCTAATTGGTAACACATTTAAAAGCTTTGAAAAATATAGAAGCCCAGAGATAGCAGAAGTGCTATTCTGAAGTCTGCACAGGAGTGAATTAATCAAGCACATACCCAAGAGAAATGAAAACGTGTTCACACAAAAATGTGTACATGAATGTTCACGGAAGCATTATCCTTAATAGCCCCAAAGTGGAAGCAACCCAAATGTTTACTAACTGATGAATGGATAAATCAAATATGGTGTACATTCGTAAAATGAAATATTATTCCTCCATAAGAAGGAATGAAATATTGACAGATACTACAACATGGATGAGCCTATGGCATTATCCTAAGTGAAAGACACCAGTCATGAAAGACCACATATTCTCGCATGGTTCTGTTTATATAAAATGTCTAAAATAGGCAAATTCATAGAAACAGGAAGTAGACCTGTGGTTGCTCAGGGTTAGGAAATTGAGGAATGAAATGGGGAGTAACTGCAAATGGATATAAGAGAGAGGTAAAGAGAGAGAGAGAGAGACTCTGGAATAAAAATTCTCTTAAATACTAGAGATGGGGTCTCACTCTATTACCCAGACTGCAGTACAATGGCACAGTCATAGTCACTGCAGCCTCAAACTCCTGGGCTCAAGAGATCTTTCTATCTCAGCCTCTTAAGCAGCTAAGACTATAGTCACGAACCAGGCTCTAAGGTCTATATGTATTTAATTTTCAACAGCAAACACTTATGCAGCAGACCAGAACACAATTTTCCCCCAACTCCTGGAAGGTGGTGGCAGGAAGACTTGATTCCTTGGCAAACACTAAGATAGTCCTTGGTAAGCACAGACAAAACAGATTACTTACATCATTTCTATAAAAGCTAGGTTAAAGTTTTCAGCAAAGCCTCTCAAATCATTAAATGACATCACAGTTTGGCATTTGCTTTTCACTTAATTTGAAAGACTAAGGACCATCTTCAAGACTACAAATAGGTCACTCTCAACTTTCCCTTCCTCTTAACCAACTACATATTTAAGTCCTTTCCATTTCTCTTTCATATCATTCCAACTGTTCCTCTTTATCATACCCACTAATAGTACTCTAGCTTAACCCAACAGGAGACTTCTACAGCACCTTCTCCTTTCCAACCCAAGATTACTCTTGCTTCCATTAATTTATTTAACAAATATTTATTAAGCATTTACTATGTTCCATTGAATATTCCAATTACTGTTCTAAATACTGGGAACAGAGCACTGAACAAAACTTGCTTTTATCATATGCTGTTTTATCAAGGGGTGACCT
This sequence comes from Papio anubis, assembly GCF_008728515.1. Lineage (NCBI taxonomy): Eukaryota > Metazoa > Chordata > Mammalia > Primates > Cercopithecidae > Papio > Papio anubis. Next base: position 36,912,082 of record NC_044984.1, read on the forward strand.
TAGTTCTTATCTCACAGAGAAAAGAGAAGCAATTTGATTAGAATGTCCACAACCTTCCATCTGTACTGACACAGTCTGACTTCCCTACTACCCTTACTCTTATTTAAACCATCCATCTTTCTGCCCACTGGATCCCTTTCTCCAGGACACACTCCTGCCACTGACCTCCTTTGTTTCCTGCTTAAACAATATTTCCTTCTCTACTAGGTTTTTCCTGTCAGCATACAAACATATTATGATAATTCATACCTCAAAAAGGAAAAAAAACAAAAAAACTTTTTCCTGAGTCCACATCCTTGTCTAGCCACTGCCCCATTTCTGTTTTCTTTTCCATGACACCTCAAAAAATGTGTATATATTCACTCTATACTTTTCCCACTCTCTCTCAGGCTCACATTAGTCAGGCTCTTGTCCTTCCACTCTAGCAAAATTATTTATTTCAAGGTCACTGATAATCACTTTACCAAGAGTCAACTGTAGTCATCCCAGCCTTTTCCAGCAACATTTCACTGAGTTTATCACTCCTTCCCTTCCTGAAAAACTTTTTTCACTCAGCCTCTAGGACACCACACTCTTCACATTTCTCTCCTGCCTCACTGGCTACTCGTTCACAGTTTCATTTACTGATTCCCTTCCAGTCTCCCAAATTTCTAAACTTCAGAGTGCCTCAGTACTGAGTCTTTAGATACCTCTTACCTACGCTAACCCTCCAGACCAGTGCTACTCAAAGTGTAGTCAACGAATGAAGAGTAGCAATACCAGGTACCTCTTAAAAATGCAAATTCTCAGGCCTTGCACTAGAACTAGGGTGATTTTTTTATGCATGCTGAAAGTACTCCTCTTGGTGACCTCATTCAGTCCTCAGTTTTAAGTATCATCTGTACAATGGTTTTCAACCGTGGCTCCACATTGGATTTCACTTGCAATGGTGTTTTAAAAATACCAATGCCTAGAAAACAAAAGTTAGATTTTGCTAAATTTTATAAATAGAATAATATTTGTAAAAATAACATTTAAGGAAAAACTAGATTATGACATTGAAAGTAATGAACATTAATAATGAAAGTAGTCCCTGAATATTTTCTATGCATCAAGATTTTCCTCAAAGGCACACATAAACCCCTCATATTGAAACATATGAAAACAATGTGATCCATAACATCCAGGCATTTCCATTTCAAGATATGTACTCAGAGAAGGAAATATATGTCCATACAAAACCTTGTACACAAATATTCACAGCAACTTTATTTGTAATGGCCCGAAACTGAAAATAACCCAAATATTCATCAACAGGTGAATGGATAAAGAAACTGTGGTACATCCATACAATGGAATACTACTGAGCAACACAAAGAAATGAACTACTGACACTCCAGAGGAATTATGCTGAGTGAACGAGATTGGACAAAAAAAAAAAAATACACACTGCATGATTTCATTTACGTAAATTTCTAGATAATGCAAACTAATTTATAGTGACAGAAAGCAGATCAGTGATTGCCTAGTGACCAGAGATGGGACGGGCGTAGGTACAGGAGGGAGGAATTAAAAACGGGCACAAAGAAACTCGGGAAAATAATGGATGTATGTCTGCTTTCTTGATTGTGGTGATAGTTTCACAGGTATATTCATATGTCAAAACTTAACAAACTGCATGTTTTATGTGTGGTTTACTGTATATCAATTATACCTCAAAAAAAAAAAGCTGTCTAAATTTTTTTAACCTAACCACTAATCAAATTAAAACGGGAGGACAGTGGCTCACGCCTGTTAACCCCAACACTATGGGAGGTCGAGGTGGGCGGATCATGAGGTAAAAGACTGAGACCATCCTGGTCAACATGGTGAAATACTGTCTCTACTAAAAATACAAAATTAGCCAGGTGTGGTGGCGCTACTCAAGAGGCTGAGACAGGAGAACTGCTTGAACCCAGGAAGCAGAGGTTGCAGTGAGCCAAGATCGCACCACTACACTCTAGCCTGGCGACAGAGCAAGACTCTGTCTCAAAAAAAAAAAAAAAAAAAAAAAAAATTAACACAGGAATACCCAGGTCCCACTTAAATGAGGATCCGTAGGCTCAAATTTTTTGAAAGTTCCCAAGCGGATGTGTATTCAAAGGTTGAAAACAATTGATCTATACTCTGATACTAAAATTTTATCAGCCCCAATGTCTCCCATAAACTCCAGACTTAAATAACCAACTGCCTACTTAACATATCCACTTTGGGGCTAGGCTTGGTGGCTCACCCTGTAATCCCAGCACTCTGGGAGGCCAAGGTGGGTGGATCACTTGAGGTCAGCAGTTCAAGACCACCCTGGCCAACATGGCAAAATTCCGTCTCTACTAAAAATACAAAATTAGCCAAATGTGGTGGTGCATGCCTGTAATCCCAGTTACTTGGGAGGCTGAGGCAGGAGAATCATTTGAACCCAGAAGGCAGAGGTTGCAAGTGACAGAGTGTGACTCTGTGTCAAAAAAAAAAAAAAATCCACCTGGATGTCTACGAGTAGCTGGGACTACAGAAGTGTACCATCACGCCGGCTAATTTTTGTATTTTAAGTAGAGATGGGGTTTCACCATGTTGGCCAGACTAGTCTCAAACTTCTAGCCTCAAGTGATCCTCCTGCCTCGGCCTCCCAAAGTGCTGCGATTACAGGCATAAGCCACCATGCCCAGCCAACAATATACTCTTGATTTCTCCCTTCTCCCACTCTTCCATTCTTCAACAATCTTTTTATCTCAGTAAATAGCACTTCATTCCTCCAGTTGCTTAGACCAAACACTTAGAAGCAGTATTTATTCCGTTTTTCCTCTCATACCCACATCTAATCACCATCAAATTCTTTTCATCCCCACCTTCAAAATAAGTCTAAAATTGAATACTTTCTTACCACCTCCACTGATACCACCCTTGTAACATCTTCATAACTAACATCCCGGCCAGGTGTGGTGGCTCATGCCTGTAATCCCAGCACTTTGGGAGGCTGAGGTGGGCGGATCACCTGAGGTTAGGAGTTCGAGACCAGTCTGGCCAATATGGCGAAACCCCGTCTCTACTAAAAATACAAAAAAAATTTAGCTGGGCGTGGTGGCGGGTGCCTGCAATCCCAGCTACTCGGGAGACTGAGGCAGGGGAATCGAACCCGGGAGGCAGAGGTTGCAGTGAACCGAGATCACGCCATTGCACTCCAGCCTGGGCAACAAGAGCAAAACTTTGTCTCAAAAAATAAATAAATAACATCCCTCAATTGTTCTGCTACAGGCCACTCTCCCACAAAGCAGTCACTGTGATCCTTCCAAATGTAAATCAAATTACATTATTCCTCTGCTTAAAACCATCCAACGGGCTCCTCCTCTCCACCCAACCAATCCCCTTTCTTGTTACACATTGGCAACCAGAGTATATGGCAATCAACAAAATCCAAAATTCTTGCTCTAGTCCACAAGTCTCTATGTGATTTAGACTCTTCCTATCTGATCTTCTATACTCTTCTATATGGAACCCATTATTCCAGTGTCTTAGTCTGCTTGGGCTGTCATAACAAAATACCATAGACTAGGTAGCTTAAACAACAGATATTTATTTTCCCACAGTTCTGGAGGCTGGAAAGTGCAAGACCAAGGTCCAGTAGGGATCAGCTTCTACTCAGGGCTCTCTTCTACTTACATTTCCTTCTGGCTTACAGATGGCCACCTTCTCACTGTGTCCTCACATGGCCTTTCCTCAGTGCACGCACAGGGAGAGACAGACAAACCTCTCCCTCTTCTTACAAGGCCACCAATCCTACTGGATTAGGACTCCACTTTTATGACTTCATTTAATCATAATTGCCTCCTACAAGCCTTATCTCCAAATACAGTCACATTGGGGTGAGGGCTTCATTCAGTACGTGAATTTTGGAGAGAAACAATTGAGTCCATAGCATGCTGCATCAACACCTTTCTACTTCTGCCCAAGGGTTTCCCCTGCTGTTCCTCTGCCCACTAACCTCACTTCTTCCGGGTCTCTGTTCAAATGTCAAATGTCAGAGAAGTCTTCCTTTTTACTTTTTTCCTTTTTTACTGCATATGAATGCCAGATCATAAGTGTAGGAGAAGTCTTTCTTACCCTGACACAAAACAGCACTCTACTCTCCAACTTCACTCCCTACTCTATCCTCCTTACTTTGCTTTTTTTTCTTCAAAGCACTTATCTCTACCTACTACATTACATATTATTAATAGTTTATTATGTTTTCTTTTACCAGAATTTTGAATATAAGCTCCCTACCACCCCCCAATTGTAAACAGCGAATTTTTCCTCTTATATTTTGTTCACTGCTGTTTCTCCTGTGCCTACCGCATAAAAATACTTAATGTCCAAAAATATGTACATCTATTACGTATCAATATATAAAAATAAATATTTAATTTTTTAAATGAATGAATGTTAAACCATCCTACTAAAAAATTTCCAGGGATCTGTGATCCTATCGCACTTGTTTTCAACCCTGGCTGCACATTAGCATCACAAGGAGTCCTTTTAAAATTACTATAATTGGGCCCCCACCCAGACCAATTGGACAAAAAATCTCCAGGAATGAAGCCTGGTACAGGTTATTTTTCAAATCTCCTTGGCTGCTCCTATTGTGCAATTAATGGCCTATAAAACAGGATTAAATCAGGATCTGCCAGGTGAAGCAAATTATTACATTTCACCTTTGCTTTCCTAATCCACTGCAGATTCCATCTTTTCCAAATAACCGTATCTACTCTAGTATTATAGTCGTCTCTCCCATCTCTAAAACACTACAGCCTATGTAGACAATGACAAATAATCATTGTAAATACATATATAACTATATCAAGTACAGTTTGCTCCCATTTCCGTTATTTTTAAAATTTTTTTAAAAAAATCTTCTGTCCGGCCGGGCGCGGTGGCTCAAGCCTGTAATCCCAGCACTTTGGGAGGCTGAGGCGGGTGGATCACGAGGTCAGGAGATCCAGACCATCCTGGCTAACATGGTGAAACCCCGTCTCTACTAAAAATACAAAAAACTAGCCGGGCGTGGTGGCGGGCGCCTGTAGTCCCAGCTACTCGGAGGCTGAGGCGGGAGAATGGCGTGAACCCGGGAGGCGGAGCTTGCAGTGAGCCGAGATCGCGCCACTGCACTCCAGCCTGGGCGACAAAGCGAGACTCCGTCTCAAAAAAAAAAAAAAAAAAAAAAAATCTTCTGTCCAATGTGTCAGCAACACTTTCAAACTACTTAACATTTCTTTTTCACCCTCAAAGTGTTATGCGCATACTGGATACTAAATATATGCTAAAAGAAGAAAATTTGCTTATAAAATTATTTGCCCTTTCAATTTGTACTAAACCAGAGACAGGGTGCATAATTCTAATCTTTTATTAAGAACCACTTAAATCAGAGGTGTCTAACACCCTTGCGACATACTGGAATCATCTGAGGAGCTTTAAAAAAAAATACCCCTTTAGCCAGGTGTGGTGGTGCGCACCTGTAGTCTTACGTACTCAGAAGGCTGAGGCGGGAGGATGGCTTGAGGCCAGGAGTTTGAGGTTATACTGAGCTATGATTGTGCCTCTGCACTCCAGCTTGTGAAACAAAGTGAGACCCTCTCTCTTTCAAAAAGAAAGAAAAAATACACTGGGCTCCACCTTTAGGAACTTGATTTATGTAGACTGGGATAGAGCCCAGTATCCTCTTTTTGGTTTGGTTGTGAATCCAAGGTGATTCTAACGTGCAGTGAGGCCGGGCGCGTTGGCTGACACCTGTAAGGCCAGCACTCTGGGAGGCCACAGCGGCCTAATCACCTGAGGTCAGGAGTTCGAGATCAGCCTGGCCAACGTGGTGAAACCCCATCTCTATTAAAAATACAAAAATTAGCAGAGCGTGGTGGTGTGAGCCGGTAATCTCAGCTACTAAGGAGCTACTAAGGAGGCTGAGGCAGGAGAATTGCTTGAACCCAGGAGACAGAGGTTTTAGTGAGCCGAGATGGCACCATGCACTGCAGCCTCAGCAACAGAGTGAGATTCCATCTCAAAATAATAACATTAATGTGCAATGAGAGTTGGGAACCAGTGACTGAAACATCAAATCTGAAGGTCTACGTTTTCTAAATACAGAAATTGAGGTGGGCAGATCATTTGAGCTCAGGAGTTTGAGACCAGCCTAGGTAACATGGTGAAACCCCATCTCTACAAAAAATATAAAAATGAGCCAGATGTGGTGGCACGTGCCTGCAGTCCCAGCTACTTGGGAGGCTGAGGTGGCAGAATCGCTTGAACACAGGAGGCTGAGGCTGCAGTGAGCATGATTGCACCAATGCACTCCAGCCTTGGCAATGAAGTGAGACCCTGTCTAAAAAACAAAAATTAAAAAAAAAAAAGAAAAGAAAAAAGAAATCAGTAGTATTAAAAGATGTTATTTGATTTAGAGTTCACAGAAAACAATTTTCCAAACAGTTCTTTACAACATAGATGGACAGATAGTATACTCACGAATAAGCCATGCCTAGTTTTAGCCAAAGGAAGTCTTTTCTAGGTATTAACTTTTTCTTTTACTATTCAGCTTCCATTTCTGCAACCTATAATTCTGGAGGACTTACTAGTACAAAATATTCTTCCTAGGTTTCCTTTGCTTCATTCATTTACTCACTCATGAAAATGTTTATTGTGGCAGGCAGCCTTCTTTTTTTCTGAAACGGAGTCTTACTCTGTCGCCCAGGCTGGAGTGCAGTGGCACAATCTCGGCTCACGCCATTCTCCTGCCTCAGCCTCCTGGATAGCTGGGACTACAGGCGCCCGCCACTGCGCCCAGCTAATTTTGTTGTATTTTTAGTAGAGACGGGATTTCACTGTGTTAGCCAGGATAATCTCCATCTCCTGATTTCATGATCCGCCCGCCTCGACCTCCCAAAGTGCTGGGATTACAGGCATGAGCCACCAGGCCTGGCTGTGGTAGGCAGCCTTCTAAAATGGCCACCAGTAATCCCTGCCTCCCGGTATTCATGCCCTTATCCAACCCCCTTCCCTACGTGTGGGCTGGACCTAGTGAGATGCTTCTAATAAATAGAATACAGCAAAAATCGATTGGATGTCATTTCCAAAATTAGCTTACTAAAACACTCTAGCTTCCATCCTCACTCTTTCCTTGTTGTGATCTTCCCTAACAGAGTGACCCATGTGGCAAAGAACTGAGGGAAGCCTCTGGTCAACAGGTCATCAGGAACTAACGTCCTAGGTCCAACTGCCAGCAAGGAACTGAGGTCAACAGCCACCTGAATAAGCCTGGAAGTGAGTGATTCCTCCTGTCTGGACCCTTGAGAGAGCTGCAGCCCTGGCCACAATGCTACAGCCTTGTATTGGGAGATCCTGAATCAGAGGACCTAGCTGAGCAGTACCCAGATTCCTTATCCATAGAAATCTGTGAGACATAAATGTCTGTAAGTAGCTACATTCAGGGTAATTTGTTATGCAGCAGTAGATAAAAGTAATATATGTATTTGTACTATAATATTTCAAGTATTGAGGCCAGGCACAGGTGGCTCACGCCTGTAATCTCAGCACTTTGGGAGGCTGAGGCAGGTGGATCACTTGAGGCCAAGAGTTTGAGACCAGCCTGGTCAACATGGCTAAACCCCATCTCTACTAAAATACAAAAACTAGCTGGAATCCCAGCTACTCAGGAGGCTGAGGCATGAGAATCACTTGAATCCAAGAGACGGAGGTTGTAGTGAGCTGAGATTGAGCCAATGCACTCCAGCCTGGGCAACACGGCGAGACTCTGTCTCAAAAAAAAAAAAATAAAAAAGTATTGAGATGCCTTCCTTCACTACAGAAAATCTGGTGCCCATAATGGGAGGATGGCTTCTTTGATACACCCAGCTCTGGCCAACTGAATCTTTATATATTACATAGAAGTTAATGGCACTCAGTTAACTTACACTGGACTGCAACAAATCATCCGCTAGTTTACAGCACATTCAGAGTGGGACAAGCTGTCCTTTGTTTGAGGTTACTTAAAAATAATACTTGATTTGCCCTTTACTTATCATTCTAATACAACTGTGCTAGTTGGTTTTTCACTTCTTTGTGATGTTCATTTCAATATGTACTTATTCCTGTTACACACTTTACTCTGGGCTCTTTCCTTACTACTTCCCCTACTGCTTTCCCTCTACTTCCTGCCCTGGTGCTGGTAAGACACTGGTTTTAAGAGTCATAGTCAGGCAGTATTATTGCCCCTTTCATCTTATGTCTCCACTGCCTTCTACCAGCTAGAGCTGTTACTTCTTACGTAATGATCAGATCTGTAGCTCTTTGAATAACTGCTCCTGAAACAGCTTACTGCAGTATTCTCAAATCACAGTCTCTATACCAATAGTGGGTGGGTTCTGTCAGTCTATTGTATGCTGTACAGGGAGCCTGGTATAATCATAAATTTAAAAGGTAATTATGATTTTTCACAGAAACCCTGCTGTTCTTATGTAATAAATAATCCAAACTCATAAAAATTGTTTTAACTCATAAAAGCAGAGATGAAAATAATTAACAGATGCCAGAATTCAAAATAATGATGTGAAGGCAAACAATAAACAAGGCTTCAATGGAATGTGGAATGTCAATCAGTACGAACTGGGTAAATGAATTTATAACTGATGTTTATGCCAAGTACCTAGAAAAGTGTGAATGAGAAGTGTACAAACAAGTATCTGAAAACTGTTTTTTAATAGTTTTTTACATTTTACATTTTGCTTGTTTTACAAACAAAAGGATGTTCTTTAACATCCTTTTGCTTCTAGTGGCCAGTGTTATCTAGTGTAATCTTATTTCAAATAGTGGCATGAAACATCAAAGGTTTTCAATAATTTTCAACATAAAGTACCTCTCTGCCAAACAAAGTAACGCCAAACTTCAGTATGTTTTATAAAACAAGGACAAAATATGCTCTTCTATGTAAACTGATGAATTATTTCACAAATAAAGGTTAAAACTACAAAAGCATCATTTATAGTTGTACTTGTAATACAAAACACATAATAAAGAAGCTTTTAAAAAAATTCACAAAGTTCATGACATGTTTGACGAGGAAGCAGAAGGCACAAAATTCTGTTAACATACGATGTGGCCGGCTATTTTATAATGCTGATAGCATGCAATGTAGAAGAGTTAACACTGTAACATGGTAACAGGTATTTTTGGTTTACAGTTGGAACAAAACACAAATGAAAAAAAAATCAATCAGCTCTCTATAGACAATCTATTTGAGAAAGACATGAACAATGACTTCTGGTTTATCACATCAAAACTGAAAGAAAAGTTATTTCTAGTAGAGTGAAACTATAACATAAACTGAACTACAGTATCATTGGAAAAGATGAGCTGGAATCAGAACTTTACCTGTGTAGATACAAAGTTATAGAAGAGGTTGCAAATGATTGCCTAATCTTCACATTGCTTTAAACCTCAGTATGTAATTGGCAATCAAAAATACACTTCCCACACTCAATGTGGTCAGAATGGTCGTAATGTTTTTTCCACAGAAAGAAAACATTATTGAATATATTGAATTTTCCATCTTAATATAAACTGGCTATTGCAGGAAAAAGAATTTACATTTCAAAAAACTGAAAGTAGGCCAGGCGCGGTGGCTCAAGCCTGTAATCCCAGCACTTTGGGAGGCCGAGACGGGCGGATCACGAGGTCAGGAGATCGAGACCATCCTGGCTAACACGGTGAAACCCCGTCTCTACTAAAAAATACAAAAACAAACTAGCCGGGCGAGGTGGTGGGCGCCTGTAGTCCCAGCTACTCGGGAGGCTGAGGCAGGAGAATGGCGTGAACCCGGCGGGGCGGAGCTTGCAGTGAGCCGAGATCGCGCCACTGCACTCCAGCCTGGGGCACAGAGCAAGACTCCGTCTCAAAAAAAAAAAACAAAAAAAAACTGAAAGTATCTTAAATGATCATATATAATTTCTAGACCACTGCTTAAGTGATATCCATATCAGGACAAACAACAAAAATCTTAAATAGCAAGAACACAAGAGCACACCTCATTTTATTATGCATTACATTATTACTTTTTACAAATTGAAGGTTTGTGGCAATCCTGTGCCCAGCAAGGCTATTAGCGCCATTTTTCCAACAGCATGTAAAAGTTGTCTCTGTGTCACATGTTTGTAATTCTTAAAATGTTTTCATTATTATTACATCTGGTATGGTGATCTATGATTGGTGATCTTTGATGTTACTGCTGTAATTGTTTTGAGGAGCCAAGGCCCACACCTGTATATGACGGTCAACTAAACTGGTAAGTGTTTGTGTTCTGGCTGCTCCACTGACCAGCTGTTCCCTGTCTCTCCCTCTCCTTGAGCCTCCCTCTTCCCTAAGACACAACGATATTAAAGTTTGGCCAATTAATAACTCAACAATGGTGTCTAATAATTGTTCAGGTGCGAGGAAGAGGCATACATCTCTCGCTTTAAATCAAAAGCTAGAAATGACTGAGCTTAGTGAGGAAGGCATGTCAAAAGCCAAGACACACCAAAAGCTAGGCCTTTAGTGCCAGTCAGCCAAGATGTGACTATAAAGGAAAAATTGTTGAAGGAAATTTAGAATGCTACTCCAGGGAACACAAAAATATTAAGGAAGCAAAACAGCCTTACTACTGGGATATGGAGAAAAGTTTTCACCTGGATAAAAGATCAAACCAGTCACAACATTTCGTAACCAAAGCCTAATCCACAGCAAGACCCTAACTCTGTTCCATTCTATGAAGGCTGAAAGAGGTGAGGAAGCTGCAGAAAAGTCAAGCCACCTTCATATGAAAAAATTACAAAGTGAATCAGCAAGTGCTTATATAAAAACTGCATCAAGTTATACAGAAGATCTAGCTAAGAGAGCTGATAGAAGTGGCTACACTAAACGACAGATTTTCAATGTAGACAAAAAAGCATTCTGTTGAAAGAAGATGCCATCTAGGACTTTCAGAGCTAGAGAGGAAAAGTCAATGCCTCAATTCAAAGCTTCAAAGAACAGGTTGACTCTCTTGTTAGGGGCTAATGCAGTTGGTAACTTTTAAGTTGAAGACAATGCTCACTGACCATTCCAAAATTCCTAGACCCTTTAAAATGATGCTAAATCTACTCTGCCTGTGCTCTATAAATGAAACAACAAAGCCTGGATGATAGCACATCTGTTTACAGCATAGTATACTGAATTTAAAATATTCAGCTCACTGTTAAGACCTGAATTTAAAATATTTAGCTCACTGTTTAAGCTCACTATTGAGACCTATGCTCAGATAAAAAGATTCCTTTCAAAATATTACTGCTCTTTAATAATGCACCTGGTCACCCAAGAGCTCTAATGGACATGTACAAGGAGATTAATGCTGTTTTCATGCCTGCTAACACAGCATCCATTCTGCAGCCCCATGGATCCAGGAGTAATTTCAACTTTAAAGTCTTATCATTACTATTTTTGAGACAGAGTCTTACTCTATCACCCAGGCTGGAGTGCAGTGGCACCATCTTGGCTCACTGCAACCTCCACCTTCCGGGTTCAAGCGATTCTCCTACCTCAGCCTCCCAAGTAGCTGGGACTACAGGCATGCACCACCACGCCTGGCTAATTTTTATATTTTTAGTAGAGACGGGGTTTCACCATGTTGACTGCGCTGGTCTCGAACTCCCGACCTCAGGTGATCCACTCACCTTGGCCTCCCAAAGTGCTGAGATTACAGGCATGAGCCACCAGGCCTGGCCCTCAAGTCTCATTATATTAGAGATACATTTCATAAGGCTATAGCTGCCAGATAGTGTGATTCCTTGGATGGATCTGGGCAAAGTAGATTGAAATCTTCTGGAAAGGCTTCACCATTCTAGATGTCATTAAGAACATTTGTGAATCATGGAAGGAGGTCTAAATATCAACATGAACAGGAGTTTGGTAGAAGTTGATGCTAATTATCATGGATGACTTTGAATGGTTCAAGATTTCAGTGGAGAAAGTAACAGCAGATGTGGTAGAAATAGCAAGAGAACTAGAATTAGGGTAGTATGGTGGCTCACGCCTATAACCCAACACTTTGGGAGGCCAAGGAGGGTAGATCACTTGAGCTCACAAGTTCAAGACCAGATCTGGCCAATATGGCAAAACCCTGTCTCTACCAAAAATGCAAAAAATTAGCTGGGCTTGGTGTTGCACAGCTGTAGTTCCAGCTATATGGGAAGCTGAGGCAGGAGGATGGCTTGAGCCCGGGAGGCTAAGGCTGCAGTGAGCCAAGACTGCGCCACTGCACTCCAGCCTGGGCAATAGAGCCAGACTTTGTAGCAAAAACAAAAACAAAAAACCAGAACTAGAATTAGTAGAACAAGAAGATGTGACCGAATTGCTGCAATCTCAAGATCAAGCTTTCACAGATGAGGAGTTGCTTATTACAGATTAACACACAAAGTGATTTCTTGATATGGAATCAACTCCTGGTCTGGTGAAGATGCTGTGAACACAGTTTAAATGACAACAAAGGATTTAGAATATTACATAAACTTAATTGATAAAGAAGCAACAGGGCTTGAGAGGACTGGCTCAAATTTTGAAAGAAGTTTTGCTGTGGGTAAAATGCTATGCAACGGCACTGCATGCTACAGAGAAATCTTTCATGAAAGGAGAGTTAATCAATAAGTTAATCAATACAGAAAACTTTATTGTCTCAATTTTTAAAACTGCTACAGCCACCCCAACCTTCAGCAATCACCAACATGATCACTCAGCAGCCGTCAACATCAAGACAAGACCCTCTACCAGCAAAAAGACTACAGCTAGCTGAAAGCTCAGATGGTCATTCGAATTTTTTAGTTATAAAGTATTTTTAAATTAAGGTATATACATTGTTGTTTTGGACATAATGCTATTATTACACATTTAACAAACTACAGTATGGTATAAACATAACTTTTATATGAACTAGGAAACCAAAAACTTCGTATGACTTGCTTTATTGTGATATTTGTTTTACTGCAGTGTTCTAGATATAGGGCACAATACAATAAATTTATTTTTTTAATTTTAAAAAGTCAGGCTGGGCCGGGAGTGGTGGCTCACGCCTGTAATCCCAATACTTTGGGGAGTCCGAGACAGGTGGGTCATCTGAGGTCAGGAGTTTGAGACCAGCCTGGCTAGCACGGTGAAACCCCTAAAATACAAAATTAGCCAGGCATGGTGGTGCATGCCTATAATCCCATCTACTCAGGAGGCTGAGGCAAGACAATTGCTTGAACCCAGGAGGCGGAGATTGCAGTGAGCTGAGATTGCGCCATTGTACTCCAGCCTGGGCGACAGAGCCAAACTGTCTCCAAAGACAAACAAACAAACAAAAATGCTGGGCGCGGTGGCTCATGCCTGTAATCCCAGAACTTTGGGAGGCCAAGGCAGGGATATCACTTGAGGCCAGGAGTTTGAAACCAGGCTAACATGGTGAAACCCTGTCTCTACTAAAAATACAAAAAAAATTAGCCAGGCATGGTGCTACACACATGTAATCCCAGCCACTCGGGAGGCTGAGGCAGGAGCTTGAACCTGGGAGGCGGAGGTTGCCAGCGAGCCGAGATGGCGCTATGGCACTCCAGCCTGGGTGACAGAAAAAACTCCCATCTCAAAATAAATAAATAAATAAATAAATAAATATCAAATATGGTGTATAAGGGTTGATCAAGAAAGTAACTTTCCTGAGGACGGTCGGGGGGTGGATCACCTGAGGTCAGGAGTTTGAGATCAGCGTGACCAACATGGTGAACCCTGTCTCTACTAAAAATACAAAAATTAGCTGAGTATGGTGGCAGGTGCCTGTAATCCCAAGCTACTAGGAAAGCTGTGGCAGAAGAATCACTTGAACCCAGGAGGCGGAGGTTGCAGTGATCACTCCATTGCACTCTAGCATGGGTGACAAGAGCAAGACTCCTGAATATCAAAAAGAAAAAAAAAAAAAGAAAAAAAGAAAAGAAATTAACTTTCCAACTAGAAGTAACCAGGAAGCAGATTAGTATTAAATTTGCCAATGCCTCAATTTGGAATATTCAGACTGCTAGCATTTTAGAGGGACAAAGCTCATAAAGAGTCTGAGGGTAAAAGAAACACTCATCGGTAGGAAATTATCCTTAATTTCTGGGTAAAGTTCAATCTGAATATTCAGTATTATCTGAGCAAGCCATTGCTTGCCACCAATTCAGCAAACTATAATTTTAAATTAGCATAGGAGGTAGTAGAAATTGAGAGGAAATGAAACATACTAAATGGGGAACCTGATATATACAGTTCAAACTCATGAGCCCTACATAGAACCTAGTATACAATACCGGTTTCACAGATTTGGTTTATTATGAATAATGATTATTTTAAGTACTAATTATTCATTATTACTATTTTATATTTTTATTTATTTTTTATTCTATTTATTTACTGATTGACTGACCAATGGGGTTTTGCTGTGTCATCCAGGCTGGGGTGCAGTGGCACAACCATAGCTCACTATGACTTCAAACTCCCGGGCTCGAGCAATCCTCCCACCTCAGCCTTCCAAGTAACTGGTATTACAGGTGCTCACAACCATGCCCAGCTGATTTTTAATAAAATTTTTGTAGAGATGGGGTTCTGTCATGTTGCCCAGGCTGTTTTCAAATTCCTGGCCTCAAGCCATCCTCCTGCTTTGGCCTCCCAAAGTGCTGGGATTACAGGCATGAGCCACTAAGTCCAGCTTGTTTTTATTACTTAAGATGTAATCTTTTTTTTTTTTTTAACTTACCAAAAATTAGTGGTATGCTTCTATATTCTTTGTGTTTCAAGAATACTAAAGATTGAGATACAATGGCATAACTTTTTTTTATTTTTTTTTTTATTTTTTTTTTTTTGAGACGGAGTCTCGCTCTGTCGCCCAGGCTGGAGTGCAGTGGCCGGATCTCAGCTCACTGCAAGCTCCGCCTCCCGGGTTCACGCCATTCTCCTGCCTCAGCCTCCCGAGTAGCTGGGACTACAGGCGCCCGCCACCTCACCTGGCTAGTTTTTTGTATTTTTTAGTAGAGACGGGGTTTCACTGTTTTAGCCAGGATGGTCTCGATCTCCTGACCTCGTGATCCGCCCGTCTCGGCCTCCCAAAGTGCTGGGATTACAGGCTTGAGCCACCGCGCCCGGCCTAATGGCATAACATTTAAGAGCCTGGTTCTGAAGTCAGATTGCTTGAATTCAAATCCTACTCTGATACTTAGGTAAAAATCCTCATTTCTCTTTTATAAAACAGTAATTCTGAGGAGTAAAATATATACAGCATGAAAATACCTTAACACATTGTCTTACAAATAAGTATTAATAAATAATAACTATTTGTTCTTATTCTTTGAGGCTCACATCTCTTGCATTCATGCCCTTGGTCTTCCCACACTGAATATGGCTGACTTGTATAACCAGGACACTGCAGAAATTACACAGTGAGATTTCTGGGGCTAAGTCATAAAAGACACTGTGACTTTCACCCTGTTCACTCCTGGATCATTCACTCTGGTGGAAGCCAGCTCTTATGTCACGGGGACACTCAAGCAGCCCTATGAGCCATCTTGGAAGAAAATGTTCCAGCTGAGTCAAGCCGTCAGGTAACTGCAGCCTCAGCTGTCATCTTAGTTGCACCCTCAGGAGAAACCCAGAGCCAGAATCACCCAGCTAAGCTGCTCCCAAATTCCTGACTCACAGGAAATGTGAGAAAATAAATGTTTTGGGGTAGTTTGTCACACAAAAATAGATAATAAATCTGTTTATCAAAAACATGTGAAAAGACAGTGGTTTCTGATGTGAGAAAGAGGAATACAGAAGAGAGAAAAAGGGAGAGGAATGGGAATAGAGTTAATCAAATAAACAGAATAAATCAATATATCCAAAAATATTTTAGTCTGTCATTATTTCTTGGTTTCTAAGATCATTTAATTATCTTCTTTGTCCTTAGTTACACGCTCTAAACTTTGAAATATATATATACTTTGCTTTTTTTTTTTTTTTTTTTGAGACAGATTCTTACTCTGTCACCCAGGCTGGAGTGCAGTAGTACAGTCTTGGCTCACTGAAACCTCTGCCTCTCATACTCAAGCAATTCTCATGCCTCAGCCTCCCGAGTAGCTGGGATTACAGGCATGCACCACCATGCCCACTAATTTTTGTATTTTTAGTAGAGACAGGGTTTCGCCATGTCGGTCAGGCTAGTCTTGAACTCCTAGCCACATGTGATCCACCTACCTCTGCCTCCCAAAGCGCTGGGATCACAGGTGTGAGCCACAGCGCCCAGCCAGAAATGTTTTTTTTTTTTTTAATTTAAAAAATGTTCTAAGTATTCACATGTACAATTTTATTATGCGATAACCTATTTACAAAAAAAACCCACAAAAGTTCACTGTTGAGACACTACTCACTTCAAAGCTTCTATAACGTGCAAGGTACTGTGCTAAACGCAAGAGGAGACTAAAAGATGAAGATAGATAGTTCTTAACATCATGGAGTCTCAATTTAGTAGGGGAAACACACATGATGAATCCAGTAATGACTCAGAACGTAGTATACTTTCAAGTATTTGTTGAATAAATACGAGAGGGTAGGTAATGCTGAGACTATACCTACAAGTGGGAGAGTCAGAGTAGAGATGTGTCAGGAAATCCTTCCTGTAGAGATGATTTTTAAACTGAGCCTAGAGTGTGTGTAGAATTTCAACAGACAGAGCTGAAAAGCAGGGCAGTTACGGTAGAGAGAGCACTATGAGCAAAGTCACCATGTCAAGAAGATGTATAAAATTTCCAAATCTTTTTCAGAAAACCTACTAGTAAATAATCAACTACAACTGCATACTGAGACTATAACAAGAGATAAGCTGGAAAGGCAAGTTAGAGGCAGGATATGGAGAATTCTAATGATATATTAACTGGTTTGGAGCCTGGAATTTGAATCAGAAAGAACAGGCAGTTATCTATCACACGTTCAATCTTTACCAGGATTTTTTAATGCTGTTCTGTTTTTGCAGATATTTGAAATGTCCTACAATTAAAGGTTTAAAACACTGAATTCATTTTCAAATCCACCCCGATGACAATGCAAGGGCATCAGGGACAGACCGGAAGCAAGGAGAACCACTAGGGGCCTGAGAGCATGATGATGCACAGTAGCAGGAATGTTAAAGTTTGCTAGTTAGACTTGTGTATATGTGACTGTGCACAGGTACACAAACATACATTGTCTATATGTATCTGATATTTAAATGATACATACATTATAGATTAAACATATAGTATATGCCTTTTTTGCAGCAAATATAAAATCTTAGGAAATTTTACATTTCTGATTGTTTCTTAGGTTAATACTAATATTAGATGTGGTTTCATAAGTACCAATTGATGGTGTATGCTACAGATAACATGCATCAGAAGAAAATTACTCTAGGATAAGCACATTTTGTTAATAATTCACATAAAAATGATCAGCACAAGAAAACAGGTCAATAGTGTATGTATTCACTACAGCATATACTTTCTAAATAATAAAAGCAGCTACATTTAATTCTGAAAGGGTTGAACACAAATTGTAATCAAAATATGCTGTTTTAATACATTATACAATGCCGTAACAATTTACTTTTATCATTTTATTAAGATTGTTTTTGCTGCATGTGGTGGTTTACGTCTGTAATCCAGCACTTTGAGAGACTGAGGCCAAAGGATCACTTGAAGCCAGGAGTTTGATTCCAGCCTGGGCAACATGGCAAGATCACATCTCCACAAAAAATTTTAGAAATGAGCTGGGCATGGTGGCGTGAGCCTGTAGTCCTAGCTACTTTGGAAGTTGAGGAAGGAGGATCTCTTGAGCCTGGGAGGCAGAAGCTGCAGTGAGCTGTGACAGCACCACGGCACTCCACCCTGGGCAACAGAATGAGTGCAATCCTGTCTCAAAAAAATAAATAATAAAATAAAAAATAATTGTTTATACTGTTTATATCTATAGTTACTTCTTTTTCATAATCATGGTTTTGCTTTTTGTACTTTCTCCCTTTGTTAAAAAAAAGATTGCTAGCTAGTCTTACTTTTCTCTTAAAGGACAAGTTCTGTTTTATTTATCTTAACTATTTTTTCTGTTTTCTAATTCATTATTTACTATCCTTTATCTTCACCAATTACTTTTCCAGCCTTCCTTAGGTTTATTTTGTTATTGTTGTATTAAATTCTTTCATTGAGAGTTTAATTTGTTTTCATTTTCTAGTAATGAAATTCTTAGAAATAATTTTACTTGTATCCTGTATGTCATTCGTGTCTTTCATTTTTATTGTAATTATTTTCTACTGCAGTTGCCAGTCTGCAGTATCTTTAGACCTTTGAATTAAGTTTTTTTCATTTTTCAAGGACAATAATTTTACATTTTTAAATTCAAGTAATTGAGGTTTTTGTTTTGGGATTTGGAAAGGTTTGGTAGTTTGGTTTCTGGCTCTCACTTTCGTTGTCAACCTAAAATTTCATTGTTGAGTATGTGGTTAATAATATTTCTACTTTTTAATATTTTTTCAGCTTTCTTTATAATACAATGTAACCTACTTAAAAGTTTTAAAAATATAACCTATCTTTTAAAATGTTCTGAGGGGAATTTATTTCTCTTTACAATAACAGAATGATACATTTATTACATCAACCTTATAAATCAGACAGACAAATTATATGACTCAGATTCTTTATATCGTATTTATTTATTTCTTTGATGAAGCAAGGACTGAAAATGTTTTTAAAGTCCACCATTGCTGTTAATGTTTAAAGTACTCCCATTACTGTCTCTCTCTCCTTCCCTGAATTTATATAGTTTTCACTCTAAATACTTTTGTGCTTCATCTTTAAAAAGTAAAGATCTGTGGCCCTCTTTATATCAGAAACTATACCCTGGATTATCACAGTGTCTCTTTTTCTCACCTGATGTTTATTGCTTTTAATTCAACTTTTTCTAATAATACGAATCTACTGATTTTTTTTTTTTGGCTTATATTTGCCTAGTATCTTGTTTTGACCATCCATTTATTTCCAATCCCCCTAGTAATTCTGTTCTAGTGTGTTTCTAAACACTAAGTGTATAGGTGGGCTTTGTATTTAATCTAATGTAAATGTTCCTTAATAGCTGAGCTATATCGTGGGCCTTTACACTTTTAACAAGCATGTCCGATCTTGTTTTCATGTTTTCTCTGAATTTTTCCTCGTTTTCCTTCTTTTGCTATACACTTATTTTACACTGAGCACATACTATGTGCCAAGCATCATGCTTAGTGTTAGGAATACAATGGTAATAAAAAACAATAGCTACATATATATAATTACAAACTGTGGTGTTCATTTTTCCCCACCCTACCCAATACCATGAGAGGTTCTAACAGGAGTGGGGGTGAATAAGAAGAAAGATTTGGCCATGCACGGTGGCTCATGCCTATAATCCCAGCATCTAGGGAGGCCAAGGTGAGAGAATCACTTGAGGTCAGGAGTGTTCAAGACCAGCCTGGCCAACATGGTGAAACCCCATCTCTATTAAAAATACAAAAATTAGCCGGTCGTGCTCACTTGAACCCAGGAGGAGGAGGCTGCAGTAAGCCAAGATTGTGCCTCTGCACTCCAGCCTGGGCAACAGAGCAAGACTCCATCTCAAAAAAAAAAAAAAGACACAATTAAATTTAAATAATACAAAGAGTGTTACAGAAACTGAAAGAAAGTTAGTAAGGCTGAAGAATATTGAATAAGGGGAAAAATTACATGAGATAAAACTTGAGAGACAGGCAGACAAGGCCAAGAAGGGCTTTATGAGCCATGTTAAAGAACCTAGATTTTGGCTGAGTGTCGCGGCACATGCCTGTAATCCCAACACTTTGGGAAGCTGAGGCAGGAGGATCTCCTGAGTCCAGGAAATCAAGACCAGTCTGGGCAACACAGTGTGACCTCATCTCCACAAATAAAAAAAAAAAAAAATAGTTGGGCATGGTGGCACACACCTGTGGGCCCAGCTACCCAGGAGGCTGAGGTGGTAGGATCACTTAAGCCTGGGAGGTCAAGGCTGCTGTGATCATGCCACTGCACTGTAGCCTGGGCAACATAGTAAGACCTTGTCTCAAACAAAACAAAACAACACAACTCAGATTTTATTCTAGGTACAATAAGTACCTTGAAATACTTTTAAGGATGTAAGTGACTTCCATTATATTTTAATTTTTAAAACACATATGGAATTGGAGAAACTAAGTAGTACACTATTAGAGTAGCCCAGAAAAGAGATGGTGGCTTAGGGTAGCTGACAAATGGTAGAGATAGAAGTGAATGGATTTAAAGATTTTGGTCAAGGCAGTACTATCAGTCCTCCTCTTCTCCTACCCAATTTTGGAGTTACATAGTTTACTTCTGGTTCTTTGCAAAGTTACTTTTAAACATATAGTCCATGTTCCCTAACAACATTTTGGTCAACAACAAACCACATATGTGACAGTGGTTACCTAAGATAATGAAGCTGACAAATACTTATCACCTAGTGAAGAAGCTGTCATAACATCACATAGTACTCGTGTGTTTGCAGTGATGCTGATATAAACAAACGTACTGTGTTGCCTGTCATATAAAAGTATAGCACATACCAGCCGGGCACGGTAGCTCACACCTGTAATCCCAGCACTTTGGGAGGCCGAGTGGGGCAGATCACTTGAGGCCAGGAGTTTGAGACCAGCCTGGTCATTATGGTGAAACCCTGTCTCTCCTAAAAATACAAAAATTAGCCAGGTGTGGTGGTGCATGCCTGTAATCCCACCTACTTGGGAGGCTGAGGCAGAAGAATCACTTGAACTGGGGAAGCGGAAGCTGCAGTGAACCGAGATTGCGCTGCTGCACCCCAGCCTAGGCGACAGAGTGAATGAGACTCCCTCTCAAAAAAAAAAAAAAAAGTACACGCAATTATGTATCGTCCATAAAACTTGACAATGATAATAAACGACTGTTACTAGTTTATGTATTTACTATACTTTTTATTGCTATTTCAGAGTATGTTCCTTGTATTTATAACTGTATACAACCTGCGGCAGGCCCCTCAGGAGGTATTCCTGAAAGCATTGTTGTTTTTGATTTTTGCTGAGACAGCATCTCACTGTTACTCAGGCTAGAATCCAATGGTGCGATCATTGTTCACTGCAGCTGGCCTTGACCTCCTGCGCTCAAGTGATCCTCCCACCTCAGCCTCCTGAGTAGCTGGGACTACAGATGCATGAACACCCAGCTAATTTTTTTGTATTTTTGTAGAGACAGGGTTTTGCCCTGTTGCCCAGGCTGGTTTCCAACTCCTGGGCTCAAGTGATCTGCCTGTGTCGGCCTCCCAAAATGCTGGGATTACAGGCATGAGCCACCACGTCTGACCAGCCATTGTTATCAAAGGAGATGATGGCTCCATGCATGTTATTACTCCTGAAGACCTTCCAGTGAGACAAGGCAGAGTTCTCAAGAAGACAGTGATATTGATGATCCTGACTCTGTATGCCTAGGCTAATGTATGTGTCTGTGTCTTCATTTTTAACAGTTTAAAAAGTAATAAAGTAAAAAATTTTTTGAATGGAGAAAGCACACAGAATAAGGATATAAAGAAAGAAAATACCTGTATTTTTGTACTGTTGTATACTGAGTTTGCATTTTAAGCTAAGTGTCACTACAAAAGAGTGAAAATGGTAAAAAAATTAATAATAAGCTTATAAAGTAAAAACATTACATTAAGCTATGTTAATTTATTGCTGAATAAATAAAATTTTTAAAATAAATTTAGTGTAGCCTAACTGTACAGTGTTTATAAAATCTACAGTAATTTCCTAGGCCTTCCTTCACATTCATTCACTACTCACTCAATGACTCACCCAGAGCAACTTCCAGCCCTGCAAAGCTCTACGCTACAAGTTGTGAAGTAAAATAAATCTAAGCTGGCCAGTGTGGCTCACACCTGTAATCCTAACACTTTGTGAGGCTGAGACAGGCAGATCACCTGAGGTCAGGAGTTCGAGACGAGTCTGGCCAACATGGTGAAAACCCGTCTCTACTAAAAATACAAAAATCAGCCAGGTGTGGTGGCAAGCGTCTGTAATCCCAGCTACTCAGGAGAGGTTGAGGCAGGAAAATTACCTGAAACCAGGAAGCAGAGGTTTCAGTGAGTTGAGATTGTGCCACTGCACAATAAATAAATAAATAAATCTAAGCCATTCTTATATACCTAACTATGTCCTATAATATTCTAAATCAGTAACATAAAAATTTTTTGGTGTTGTACAGTCATTCTCACTTAATAAACATTTACTAAATACTACCTATGGTCTAAGCCCTATGTTACAGGTATACAGAAATACTCACTCACGCATGCAAACATACGTAAATTCAATTTTGCGTAAGTTTGAGATGTCTAGAAGACACGCAAATGAAGCTGTGTAACTAATAGTCCACATGTAAATAAATGAGATGATCATGCCTAGCTTACTGAAAACACTTTATAGACATATATCAAACACGTCTTTTGAACATCAAGATCTTCTAAACTCCAATATTAGTTAAAACATTATACCAACAGGTAGTTTTAATATGATACCATTTCAGCCCTTATAGTTCAGTGTGAGAAACACAAAAATACACAAGCAATTGAAGTACATCCACTAAGTGCTATTATGGGAGAAGTTCAAAATGGATAAAGAAACCTAGGTAGAGAGAAAAACTTCTGGCTAGATGTCCAAGTTCTCTGTAAATGAGGAACAATATCCAAGAAAGTAATAAAGGTTTGACTCATGAATCGATCTAATCAATGGATACATTATTTTAGCTGGCAATATACTGTCACGTAAAGCACAGGTTACTGACAAATTTTAATACCTTAAGAATGAAACTGTGGCATTAAATGTAACTTCAATTTAAAGTAACATACAGGAAACAAATGCCAAATGTTAAAACAAGATTTCTAAAAAGTATTACCAGAATTTAAAGGAGGAAAAGGCCTGGTACTAAAACAGGCCAGGAAAAGAAGTATCTTGTTAGGGATAGTCCCCTAGTAGAAGCTTAGAGGATGAAGAGTTGAAAGGATGAAAACAATATTCCGTACAATAGAAATCACATACGCTCAGAATTAATGATTATTAAAAGAGCCTAGTGAATCATCCATTCATTACATATTTACAATGTACCTATTTTATGATGGGCATTAGAAATCAAAGGTGAAGACACAGTTCTGCCCTCAAACAGGCTACAGAACACTGTAGAGAATAGACCATCAAACCAGTCATGGTGTGTTGAGACTGGGTTAAATTCAGGCAGCTATGGAAATACAGAGGATGGGTACCTAAGCAGATCCTATAGGAGCACAGAAGGCTTTCTGAAGGATATAACACCTAAATTAAGAATTGAAGTGAACAGAAATTAACTAAACTGGTGGTGGGTAGGAGTGGAAGGCAGGGGTTACTGGGGCAGCGACAGAGAATGGGAGAACAGGGACAGGCACGGTGGCTGACATCTGTAATCCCAGCACTTTGGGAGGCCGAGGTGGGTGGATCACCGGAGGTCAGGAGTTGGAGAACAGCCTGGCCAACATGGTGAAACCCCGTCTCTACTAAAGACACAAAAATTAGCCGAGTGTGGTGGTACACGCCTGTAATCCCAGCTACTCGGGAGGCTGAAGCAGAAGAACTGCTTGAGCCCAGGAGATGGAGGTTGCAGTAAGGTGAACCGAGATCGCGCCACTGCACTCCAGCCTGGGTGACAGAGCAAGGCGCCATTTCAAAAAAAAAAAAAAAAAAGAATGGGAAGACAGGCAAAACAGCACCCAGAGATTAAGAGATTAGCATGTGTGTAAAGGCCAGAAAGAGGAGAGCACACCACCTATAAGTGGGTGACAAATATGGCTGGGACATAACTTTATACAGGTGAATGGAAAGAGGTAAGGCTGAAGAAATAAACAGGAACCAGAACATGAAACGATTTGCAAGCCATGTTAAAGAGGATGTCCCTTTGGTTATACCAGAGTTTCATAATAAAGAAAAGAAAGTTAGTTTATAGTAGTGAGGGACCAGATTATCTAGAACAAGGGTTGCAAGTTGAATTATCTACAGAGAGTAGGTAAGTAATAAAAAGGAATAAAGAGGACCAGGTACAAGAAAAACCCAGGAGGCAACAAGGACTGTGGAAAGCAAAAGCCCCAACTAAATGGTGCAGATTGTTGCAATGAACAAAGGTAGCTCAGTGTTGCTACATCTTCCTTTTTTAAAAAAAGAAGATGGAAATATGAAATTCCAAGTGAAAGCTCTTGATTTTTTAATGATAGCCATTAAATTTCTTTGAAACATGGTACAGGCCAACATTGAAGGGACTAAACAAAACAAGACTATGAGCAAACCAATACCACCAGTCATTTGTCCCTGCTGAAGCTCAAAGACAAAGCTGATGAATCTGACTTGGACCTGAGGGCAGTGGAGATTTAAACAGGAATGGAGAGTTACTAAAGATTTCAAGAGGGTATCAAGTAATCACCACTTGAGAAGGCAGTGTCTGTTTTGTTCAGTTCTAAGAAAGTACCTCACATTTTGTTGTCCTCAGTAAATAGTGATGAGTTTAAAAGGAGAATTTTTTTCAAAAATTAGTGTCATGACAATAGATAGAACTAGAGCACAGAAAATACAAGTAAGAAAATTATTATAGTGCTCCTTTGCTCTAACCCCAGCCTGCTGTTTAGCAGGTTGTTCGCAGTCACTGCTGCCATGTGCTGCCCAGTGTTCTTTCTAGGCTGACTGCTGTTCTTCCTTTGGCTATGAACCCTCCTCTAACTCAAAAATTTGTCCAACACTCCAGTGACAAAAATTAGCAGCTATCAGCTTTCATCTAGCTAGGGGCAATGAAGTTAAATAGAATGTGTGATCATAGTGGATGGGAGAAGAAGAAGAATATTCTTTGCTTCACTTCAACTCCAAGCCAGGAACTTTGTTGCCAATTCCACATCCTGCCACTGCTAATTCCACACTACTATCTTCTCAGGGGTAAGTAACAGCTAAATGCTGCACTAACTATGCAGGGAAATGCCCAATAAATAATATGTATGCCTGGATAACAGGGTTGGGAAGAACTAAAATTGCGTTTGAGATTCTGCTGGAATAGAGGTGGTATAACAAAGAGGTAGGCTGAGAAAAACTAGACACTAACAATGGGTATAGAAATTAAACAATAATCAACATAAGAAAACACGTAACACCCAAAACCTCACAATCTTAACATTTATATAATCAGAGTCCAATTAATCTTCCCTTACAAGAGTAAAGTCTGAGAGTATTTGAAATAAATTATAGAAAATTCAGTTGCTATTGGGATACGTGGATAACTAGTATTAGAAGTTATAAATTCATTTACTGAAAATAATCTTCTAAACTGTCCCTCATCTAGGACAGATGAAAGCAACAGACTACCAAAATATTAAGTCACTTATGTTATACCTTGGTATACCAAACTAGATATGGTTCTACTTTGCAATACGTTCACTCTCAAATAGTATCTACTAGGAAAAAAAGTAAAAAACAAAATGAGTTGATTCGAAAACCTCTCAGCAATTAGTATCTAGGGAAAGCATATCCAACTCCCATAGAGTGAAATGTTGGGCCTCACCTTATAAAAATATAAGTCATCATGTAAGGAATCCTTCTGGTTCAGAGCAATGACTTCAAAGCAAAAAAGAAGTTAGTGACCTTTCCTTAGAGAGATGATGATAATTATAATCCTACCTACTCTAGCCCACGTAGAGGGTCTGATATTCTGACAAAAAGCAGAGCCAATATTCTGATTAAAAGCTTATCAGAATGAAGCCTATAATCCCAGTACTTTGGAAGGCTGAGGCAGGTGGATCACTTTGAGCTCAGGAGTTTGAGACCAGCCTAGGAAACATGGCGAAACTCTGTCTCTACAAAAAAAATATAAAAATTAGCCAAGTGTTGATGGCTCACGCCTGTAATCCCAGCTACTTGGGAGGCTGAGGTGCAAGAACTGCTAGAGTCCAAGAAGCAGAGGTTGCAGTGAACTGAGATCGCACCACTGCACTCCAGCCTGGGCAACAGAGCGAGACCCTGTCTCAAAACAAAAGTTTATCAGAATGAAACATCACATTTTATCTAAAGAAATTAAGTAGATCTAGGTATCAGGGAACACTTATGGAAAGCCCTAAATGCTCTGTAAAATTCAGAAATGGATAGCAGGATTTCAGACTACAAATGATTAATAGTTAAGATGAGTGCCCATGAACAGGTGAAGCAATAAAAAAAGAAAAGATAGCTGAGGCACCTTTATTGAGGAGTAACAGCAGAACTACGTAACACCAAAGCTTTTTTCAAACAGCAGAACTACGTAACACCAAAGCTTTTTTCAAATGCTCTAAGTCTGTGCTGTTCAATACAGGAACTACATGTGGGTACCGACCACTTAAAATGTGGCTAGTTCAAGTTAAGATGTGCTATAAATGTAAAATATACCCTGATTTTGAATGCTTCATATAAAAAAACACTTTACAGTGCAATTCTAGATTAGCCATGTTTAATTTCGTCTATTTTAACGTTTTCGTTGAATTTAATATTGTTTGTTCCTTTAGTATTAATTTCCTCTTGGGTACATCTTCGACAAGATGATTTTAAGGTGAAAAACAGTGACAGCTTACCAGACTGTCCAAAAAAGAGAATGACCCAAATTTCTAGGCAGAGGCTTGAGCCGGCAGGATTGTTCCACCCAATGGTAACCAGGCTCTCTTCCTGTTATCTCTGGCAAAAGGGTTACAGAGTAAGAAAGAAACACTATGTACACATGGAACAGGATTTGACCAATAGTTTAAATCTATCAAACATAATAATATGCTTTGTTTCAGGATTTACTCAATTACAAGTGTTAAAACTTTAAAAAGTGACATAAACATTGTTCACTATGATTTATTCAAGTTTATCCTTTCTCAGTAATCTTTAGATATTTAAATTCACTCTGTTGGGAGGATCACACATACATGGACTCCAATTTACCACCAGAAAATCCACACACCTTTCTCACTAGGATGAAATGAAATAGTACCATTACTTTTTATGCAATACCATAACAGATTTCAAAAGGCACCAGAATTCTCGTATTATAAACACTAATACCATCCAGAAACAGTCTATGGTCCTATCAGAAAACTTGAAGAAAATGTGGTTTTACGAAATTGCAAATTTCAAAACACAGAACATAACAGTTTTACAAGCTAGCACTAACTCAAATACACAGAATACAGTAATACTGACTGAGAAAACCAACTGTACTATTCCAATATTAAAAGACTATTCGCTTAAAAAAAAGGATTAGACTCAGCATAGTTAAAAATAAAATAGATTTTTGGGACCCAACATTTCCTACAGATTAGAACATTACTCAAGTCAGAATTCTTTGGCACATAGCAATTCAAGGTTATATAGCGTTCTCAGTTAAATTACCTTAGTGCCTGACAACCAATGGAAGAAGTGGAATCAATGGAAGGTATCTCAAATAGTTTAAGGAGAACTTTTGGGTTAAGATGCTTTAATTTGAGAGTGACATCTGAAAGTGCATCAGTTATCCATTCAAACATCTCTAGGAGTTTACTAAGCGAAAGGCATTATACTAAATGTTGGAGATAAGATGGTGAACAAGCTACGATATCTGACCATTACAGAGTTTACACTCTGGTAGTTTTGTAAAATAATAGAAGTGGGATCTTCATCAGTATTTCACTGCCTGTTTCCCGTGCTCCAAATCAAGACATTTCCTCCTTCTCCTACTTGTATTTGGAGGGAAAGTGACAAGGATAGAGAAACAAGGCAGAAAACAGATTTGCATGTATCAACTGAATCAAAATTATTTTCCTTATCTCTTTCCCTGTAAAGCTGAACTCCTTAAAGAGAGAGGCTGAAAACTATTCCTTCCTATCCCTAGCACCCAGTGCTTATCTGCTGCTCTACTGCATCAGAACCAAGCTAATCTCTTTTTCTACCATAAACCAGTATCAAGAAGAAATGAAGATTAAAACAACAAAGGTAAATCTTTCCAGTGTTTCTTTTTGCAAAAATAAGCACATACCTATATTCCATATAAGTATTTTAAAAGCTATAAAGTAATATACATCTTCTTTAAGGAAAAGCATGCAGTTCCATAAAGCTAGTTTCCTTTCACCATCATCAGTGTATCTCCCTCACCTTGCAATCACATCCAGAGGCAACCACTGTCATAAGTTTGGGTAAATGAGATCACATTATACACATCATTCTGAAATGAACTTTTCCTTACATTTAGGAGGTATCTCCATATTCATACACATCAAAAGGTAGCATGGTATAGGGGACTCTGAAGCCAGACAACTTAGGTTCCAATCCTACCTTCAAATCTTGGCTCTGCTATTTACTAGCTATGAGAGTGAGGAGATTATTTACCCCTCTATGCTTCAGTACTCCCATATGCAAAATGAATATGATGATAGTACCTCTTTCTGACTTTTCATGAGGATTACAACAGTTAAGATTCATAAAGGGCTTAAAACAATACAGAACCTGGACATAGAAAGTACAAAGTGTTTCTTAAATTGAAATAAATACTAATTAATAATAGCCTAAATATAGATCTAGGTAATTCTCCATTGTATAATTATATCTTCTTTATCCATGCCTTCCTACTGACAGGCATTTAGATTATTTCTTCCACATGAATATCCATGTACATTCCTCCTTGGGCAAGTGTTCAAGTTTCTCTAGACTAATACCTTGAATAGTAATTAACTGCTAGATAACAGAGTATGCACATTTTCAACTGTATAACATCCCATCCTAAGCTTTGCAATCTAATGGGTGAAAATTGATAGCTCATATGTTTTCAACTGCACTTCCCTACAAATGAGACTAAGCATCTTTCCAGTTCATTAGCCATTCCAATTCCGTTTCCTCTGCTGCTAATTGCCTTTATATCCATTGTTCATTTTATGTGTATCATCTTATTCTTTTGATCTTTATATAGTCTGGACACAAATCCACCGAACATTAAAGACATTGTGTGTGTCTCCTCCTAGATATGTCATGTATCTTTTAGTTTGGTTTATGATGTCTTTTTTTTTTTTTCCGAGCCCAGGCTGGAGGACAGTGGCACAATCTCGGCTCACTGCAACCTCCGCCTCCTGGATTCAAGCGATTCTAGTGTCTCAGGTTTCTGAGTAGCTGGGACTACAGGCATGTGCCACCATGCCTGGCTAATTTTTGTATTTTTTGTACAGACAGGGTTTCACCATGTTGATCAGGCTGGTCTTGCACTCCTGACCTCAAGTGAACCTGCCTTGGTCTCCCCAGATTGCTGGGATTACAAGTGTGAACTACCAAGCCCAGCCTGATGTCTTCTACTAAACTCAAGTTTTTCTTTTTGAGGCAGCAAAATCATTTACCCTTAATGTCTTTATCCTTGATGGTTCATTCTTCTTTTCCTGACTTGTTAAAGATCTTCCATATCCTAAAGTTGCATACTCATCTATATTATCCTTTTTCTAAAAAATAGTTTTTCACGTGTATTATTTAATTCAACTGGAATTTATTTTCACATATTGCTTGAAGCAGAGATCTAGTTTTCCCCCCATCTAGAAAACCAATTTGAGAGTCTATTTTTTCTCTCCTTACTGCCAGGGAATGTCTCTAGCCTTTACCAATGTTCCAAATATGTATGAATCCATTTCTGAACTCTCTCTTTTATTAGTTTGTCTTTTCCTGTACTAATACTATACTTCAAGTGCCATAATTTTTTTTAACAGAGGTACTTACGTAAAGCACACAAATACTGAATGTACAGCTTGACCTTTAAAAACATATACTCCTGTGTGATTCAGCTCAGGCCAAACTATTAACATTCCTCATGCTCCAGGAGGCTCCCTCATGATCCCTCCCAATCAGTACCATGCTTCCAAGATGACCACAATTCTCATCTCTATCACTACAGATTATTTCTACTTGTTTTTGAGCTTCCTGTAAATGAAACCGTACAATATATATTCCTTGTGTCGCGCTAATTTCATTCAACATTAAGTCTGGGAGAGATTCATCCCATGTTATGCATAGCAGTTTGTTCTTTGTCATTGTATGTAGTATTTAAATCTAAATAGCATAATTTTTATTTCTATTTTTTGAGACGGAGTGTCGTTCTTATCACCCAGGTTGGAGTGCAATGGCACGATCTCGGCTCACTGCAACCTCCACCTCCCAGGTTCAAGCGATTCTCCCACCTCAGTCTCCCAAGTAGCTGGGATTACAGGCACATGCCACCATGCCCAGCTAATTTTTGCAGTAGAGATGGGGTTTGACTATGGTGGCCAAGCTGGTCCCGACCTCAGGTGATCCATCCGCCTCCGCCTCCCAAAGTGCTGAGATTACAGGCATGAGCCACCACGCCCGGGGCTAAATACCATAATTTTTAAATTCGTCTTGACATCCAACAGAGCAAGTTCCTCCTCATTCTTTTTCTTCTTCCAAAACTATCTTGCTTATTCTTGAACCTTTAATTTTGCACATGAAGGTCATTTTCCATACACACAAGAAAATCATACTAGGATTTTTGTCTGAAACTACATAAAATTCACAAAGTAATTTTTCAGTAATATTTACTACTAAATAAATTTTAACTTCCCACCCAAAAATATAATATATCCTGCCTTTTATTCATGTCTAATTTTATGTCCTTCAATAAAATGTTGGGTACTTTATAGAATTTCATATGAAGGAGATATTTTTTATTTTTTAATTGGCTACTGCTAGTTTGAATGCTGACCTTGTATCCAGCAATGTTGAATTCTTTTATTAATACAAACAGTACGTTCATTTCTTTTAACATTTCTAGGAAGAATCTCATTTCATTTCTCTTCCTTTCCAATCCTTTTGGATTTTCTTTCTTTTTTTGTTTATTGATAGAGATGTATCTGTCTTATACTTGGCTTTAATGAGAATGTGTCCAAAGTTTCACTATTAAGCATGATGCTTGCTATTTGAAAGGTAGCCTTTACTGTAAGAAAAAAAGTTCATTTCTGTTCATAGTGTAAGAGTGGTATTTTAAAACTTTAATGGGTATTGAGTTTTAACATATAGTTTTACCAAATTTATCTAGAATTTTTTCCTAAATTTTCTTATAAATTAAATTGATACAGTTTTCAAATATTAAACTATCCTAAACTCCTATCCCAATTAAAATTATGTCTGTGTTCATAAGTAAAACTGAATGTAGTATACTTTCCCTTGTATAGTCTTTCCATTCTAGATTTAAATGCTAAACTTGCCTGATAAGCAGGTAAAGTAACTTTCCCTCTTTTTCTGTTCTCTGAGTCAATTTGTGTAAGATTGGGATTAGCTGTTCCCCAAAAGTAGTATCTAAAATTATAATTACAAATATCATCATTAAAACGATCCCTTCATACTTGAGATGCTGAGGTGGGAGAATTGCTTGAGGCTAGGAGTTTGAAGCTGCAGTACACTATGATCATGCCTGTGAATAGCCACTGCACTACAGCCTCAACAGCACAGCAAGACCCCATCTCTAACAAAACCAACCAAAAAAAAAAAACCTATTCCTTCTGACACCAGTTCACACAAACTAGAAAGGCAATAATTAAAAAGATAGATAATGAAAAGCATTGGTGACATTACAGAAAAATGTGAACCTTTGTATACTGCTAGTGGGAAAATAAAATGATGCAGCCACTTTGGAAAACAGTCTTGCAGTTCCTCAAAAGTTTAAACACGGAGTATCACATGACCCAGCAATTTCACTCCTAGGTATATACAGTCAGCGCTCCATATCCATGGATTCAACCAACTGCAGATTGAAAATATTCAGGGGGAAAAGTTGTGTCTATACTATGTACAGACTTTTTTCCCTTGTCATTATTCTCTAAGCAATATGTAGTATAACAACTATTTACAGAGCACTTGGGTTATATTAGATATTACAAGTAATCTAGAGATCATGTAATGCATATAGAAGAATGTATACAGGTTATATGCAAATACTGTGGTATTTTTATGTCAGAGACTTAAAGCATCTGAGGGAGGTCCTGGAAACAACACAGGACTATAACAGTTCACAGAAGGACTATTCATAATAACCAAAGAGTGCAAAACAATACAAACATCCATCAACTGATAAATGAATAAACAAAATGTGGTATATCCACATACAATGATGTATTATTTGGCTATAAAAAAGAATGAAGTGTACTGACATATGCTACAATGTGGATAAACCTTAAAAGCATGCTAAGGCAAAGAAATCAACCCCTCCCAAAACACATATTGTATAATTCCATTTTATGAACTGTCCGGAACAGGCCAATCTATAGAAATAAGAGGTAGATTAGTAGATGCCTAAGGATAGAGGGTTAGGAGAGATGAAAATGTTCTAAAAATGACTATAGTAATTCTTGGCAAAACTCTGTAAAAATACTAAAACCTACTGAATTGTACATTTTAACCAGGTAAGTAATATGGTATGTGAATATCTCAATAAGTTATTAAAAACAAAAACACCTATTCCTCTTGGGGAAATTTATTACAGCTTCAATTTCTTTAATGGTTTTTGGTTTCTTTTTCTTGTACAGACAAATTTGAAAAAAAAAATTTACTAGAAAATGAAACTCTCATTTTTAAAATTTATATACATATAAATTATTAACGATTTCTTATAATTTTAAAAATCACCATTATAGTTGTACTGATACCTCTTTTTTAAATTTGACTATTAGTCTCATCTGTTTTTCTTGGGTATTTCCAGAATCAACTGAAAATAATCAGTTTTGACTGATCGCGACATTGTTTTTATTGCTGCTGCTTATTTTCTTTCTCTTTTGAGACAGAGTCTCGCTCTGTCACCCAGGCTGGAGTGCAGTGGCGCGATCTCAGCTCACTGCAACCTCCACCTCCCAGATTCAAGCAATTCTCTGCCTCAGCCTCCCGAGTAGCTGAAATTACAGGTGCCTGTCACCACACCTGGCTAATTTTTGTATTTTTAGTAGAGACAGGGTTTCACCATCTTGGCCAGGCTGGTCTTGAACTCCTGACCTCGTAATCCACCTGCCTCGGCCTCCCAAAGTGCTGGGATTACAGACGTGAGCCACCGCGCCCGGCCACTGCTGATTATTTTCTAGTTCTATTTTCATTTTTATTATTTCCTCTTCTTTCTTTGGCTCTACTCTTTTTTTAGTTTTTTAAATTGAACAGCTGGCTCATTTATTTCCAATCTTTCAATCTAATACATTCATTAAAGATGACAGCTTTATCCCCAAGTACCATTTTTTGTGCATCCCTCAAATTTTGATACAATACTTTTGTTGTGATTTAGTTCTAATCACTTTGTAATTTCCATTTTGTATTTTAATTCTTGAAAATTCTTAATCATTTTTCCTTTAAAATTGCTTCTCCACTATTTTGTGTATGCGCTCTTCTAAAACTCCAATTAGATCTATATGGGAACTGCTCAATCTATCCTCTGTCATCTTTTCTTCCATATTTTTCACCTCTTCATTTATCTGCATTTCTCTGTGCTTGTCCGGAGAAGTACTCATTTCTTTCTTCAAATTAGTAACTTCTCTCTTTAGCTGTGTCAAATCTTCTATTGTTTTACCCATTTATTGAGTTATTTTATTACAAGCTACATTTTTCAAGATTTTAATTGGTTATTTTACATAAATATTTATTGTTTCTGAAGTAACTGTTTTTGTTCAATTATAATGCAATGTGCTCTTAAAAAAAAAAAAAAAGTAACTAATGTCTGGCCGGGTGCAGTGACTCACACCTGTAATCCCAGCACTTTGGGAGGCTGAGGAGGGCAGATCACCTGAAGTCAGGAGTTCGAGACCAGCCTGGCCAACATGGCGAAAACCCATTTCTACTAAAAATACAAAAATTAACTGGACGCGGTGATGCGCACCTGTAGACCTACCACTCACAAGGCTGAGACTGGAGAATCGCTTGAACCCAGGAGGCAGAGGTTGCAGTGAGCCAAGATCACGCCACTGCACTCCAGGCTGGGCGACAGAGTAAGACTCTGTATTTAAAAAAAAAAAAAAAAAAAAAAAAGTAACTGACAAATTTTAAGCTAAAACACCTTAGGCAAAATGTTCTTTGAAAAGTTCTCCATTATAAAGCTCTTCTTTAATGACAAAAAAAAAAAAAATCACTTTTTAGGAATTCTCTTGGCTGCTCTTCTGCCAAATGTTATCCCACTGTGCCTACCTGCTTCAAGGCATGAAAAGTTCTATTATTCCCATTTTAGAATTAGAGAAACTGAAGCACAAAGTTCTTTTTAAAACACTTTCTCCCCAACTTTTTTTAAAATTTCAAAGCCATAGAAAAGTTGAAAGTACAGTGACCCATATACCTTCTACCTAGATTCAAAATTGTTAACATTTACAACTTTTGCTTTACCTTTTTTTCTCTCTCTCCATATACATGCACACACCATACCCAAATTTCCACACATTTTTTTTTTTCTGAACCCACTCCTGAGCCCAACATGATACTTCACTTGGAATATTTCAATATATTTCTCCATATTTCAATAACACTCTCAATATAATGACCATATCATTCACACCAAAGAAACTATGAGATTGAACAGAATTGTACAAAGACATGCAGCAGTAGATTCAAAACTAGTATTTAAGTCATCTGACTAAATGTTCTTTATCTTGGCTTGTCTAATGATTGGACAAACTGCTTTCTGATGATTATTTAGAAGAGGCAATCTGTCAAAGAGCATTTCCTTCCTTCATTTCTGAAAAAAAGCAATAATCTAAGATATTCAAACTGCAAAAATCAAGGATACTGTATTTCCAGTTTGTTTTCTAACACTAAATCTTTAACGGAAGCCACTCTATACTCTCAAAACTATACACTTTTTAAATATGCCACAAGATAAATTATTATATTAAATAATTAGAATTTCACTTTACCAGTTTTTAAAGGGAAAAATTGTTTTTAAGAAAAAAATACAGTACAAATAAGATTGATGAGGCAAATGAATCTGCTTCATAGATTTAAAAAACTGTTAAGTGTAGGCCTGGCGCAGTGGCTCACACCTGTAATCCCAGCACTTTGGGAGGCCGAGGCAGGCGGATCACAAGGTCAGGAGATGAAGACCATCCTGGCTAACACGGTGAAACCCCGTCTCTACTAAAATTACAAAAATTAGCTGGGCGTGGTGGCGGGCGCCTGTAGTCCCAGCTACTTGGGAGGCTGAGGCAGGAGAATGGCATGAACCC
Source organism: Papio anubis (assembly GCF_008728515.1). Taxonomy (NCBI): domain Eukaryota; kingdom Metazoa; phylum Chordata; class Mammalia; order Primates; family Cercopithecidae; genus Papio; species Papio anubis. The sequence goes on from NC_044984.1 coordinate 36,947,434, forward strand.
AGGAGGCAGAGCTTGCAGTGAGCCAAGATCACGCCACTGCACTCCAGCCTGGGCGACAGAGCGAGATTCCGTCTCGAACAAACAAAACAAAACAAATAAACAAAAAACTGGTAGGTGTATTCATGAATCTATAAGAAAAGCTAATGTTTCAGTGGGGATGATTTAATCTCAGTCACTGATGTTAGGAACTAGTAAGATAAACCATAAACATCTTTAAAAAAATCTTTAAAAAAAGGCAAACTATGTTTGCTCTCAAAGGACCTAAAAACTCAGTTTAAGAGTTGCATATGTTTATTATACAACATACCTGTGTAAAAACTAAAATAATAATTTTTTTTAAAAAAGTGCTGTATATTTTTTTAAAATAGCAATATGGCCAGGCGTTGTGGCTCATGCCTGTAATCCTAGCACTTTGGGAGCCCAAGGCGGGCAGATCACTTGAGGTCAGAAGTTCAAAACCTGGCCAACATGGTGAAATCCTGTCTCTACTAAAAATACAAAAAAGTTAGGCAGGTGTGAGGGCAGATGCTTGTAATCCCAGCTACTTGGGAGGCTGAGGCAAGGGAACTGCTTGAACCTGGGAGCAATTGTGAGCGGAGATCACGCCACTGCACTCTAGCCTGGGCGACAGAGTGAGACTGTCTCAAAAAATAAAAAATAAAAATTAAATTAAATTTAAATTTAAATTAAAAAATGGCAATACAACCTAAAGCTAATATTTAATGGCTAAACTGTATCATTCAGCTAACCATAACCACAAAAACATTTAAGATCAATCTACAGCCAAATACTAGCCAATAAGGGTATTAACTGGGTGCTGCTAAGGCACTGTATTAAGTAAATTCCATGAATTAATACAATCTTACAGATATCTCACTTTTCTACTGAAGAATTGGAGATAACAAAGATACTAGCATAAAAGGACTGATAAAAGGGGTAAGACTTGCCTCAACTTTAAAGTACAGAAATCAGAACCGAGAGAAGTTTACCTGAAGAAAGTCAGAAACCACAAACCAAGTGTAAATATAACTATCCAGGTAAGAACAAACAAAAGTTTCAAACTGAAGAAATTAAGGCTGGATAAACAGGATGGAATTGGTATAGTAGCAGGCCTCAAGTATCCAGAAAACAGATGAAAGTTTTGTAAAACAGCTATAAGCAGGACACCACTACAAGCTCTTTATATTTAAAATGCCTTTTTAGAAACAGTAACCTAGTAATAATGCAAAATGAGTGGGAGAAAAATGAGAAGCAAGAAACTAATTATATAGTAACATTTACAAATATCAATTCAGTAAGTTATTTGGTACCTGAGGAAATCAGAGAGCTCAAACTGAACCAATTCTGCTACACTTCACATCAAGTCTTTTCATTACAAATAAGGAAGTGGTAAATATAACTGCAAGATATCCTATATTATTTTTCAAATATATTTTTCAATGAAGTTCAAGATATATTGAAAACTGTCATTAAGAAGTGCTAGTCAAAAAAAAAAAAAAAATAGTGCTAGTCAGGCCAGGAGTGGTGGCTCACACCTGTAATCCCAACACTTTGGGAGGCCAAGGTGGGCAGATCATTTGAGCTCATGAGTTCCAGACCAGCCTGGGCAACATGGCAACACCCCATCTCTATAAAAAATAAAAAAATTAGTTGAGCATGGTGGTGTGCAACTGTAGTCCCAGCTACTTAGGAGGCTGAAGTAGGAGGCTGGCTTATGCCCACGAGGTAGAAGTTGCAGTAGGCCAAGATCACACCACTGCACTCTAGCCTGGGCGATAGAGCCAGATTTGTCTCGAAAGAAAAAAAAAAGTGCTAGTCAATTAAACTATCCTTGCTGGTTAGTACTACTGTGCCAAAAGAAATTCACCAAATATGACATCTCCATAAATTTTACCGTGTAAATATTTACTTCAAAAAAGCAATATCATAAAGAAATGTATAAAAGAATTCAACGTTTAGCTTCCCTATATTGCTTTAGAACAACTACACCATTTACCAAAAGGCAGTAAATGTGTAAATTTTTTTGAGACGGAGTTTTACTGTTGTTGTCCAGGCCAGAGTGCAATGGCACAAGCTCAGCCCACCACAACCTCCGCCTCCCAGGTTCAAGCAATTCTCCTGCCTCAGCCTCCCAAGCAGCTGGGATTACAGGCATGCACCACCATGCCCGGCTAATTTTCTATTTTTTGTAGAGACAGAGTTTCTCCATGTTAGTCAGGCTGTTCTTGAACTCCCGACCTCAGGTGATCCACCCACCTTGGCCTCCGAAAGTACTGGGATTATAAGCGTGAGTCACCAACCCCGGCCGAGTAAATGTATAATCTTTTAGAAGCAGCTATTATGTAAATAAGATACTTTAAAATTAATGTCATACTTTTTACTCATACACCCATTAATAGCTCAGTATTTACTGTCCATATAATACTTTTCATAATCCACATCAAACATACAAAAAGAAGCTATCCCAAATAACTTCCTTTCTTTTCAATTAAATTCCTTCTCAAGGGACAAAATTTGGGGGAAAAAAAAATCTCAAGTTTGTGAAAACTAGATTACTCACCAGTAACTTGAGTTATCCTATTGGGTCTTTTCCCTCACAGATCCACCTCTCTTGCCCTTCTGTCCAGCATGAGAATCTTCCTGATGGGCATCCACTGGAACTGAGGGGGCATGCAGTACAGACGTATATGTAAGAAAGTCTGGGGGAGGGGATTTGGGAGATGCTAGAGACATGCTTCAGTGCACTTGCTTACCTTCCTGAAATTGGAAATTTCAACGGTTCCTTGGTCTTCGAGGCACTCACAATAACTTCAAACAATGTGGATCTGTGGAGATTACCCAATAGGAGAACTCCAGTTACTGGTAAGTGATCCAGCTTTTTCTTCTCTATCAGAATAAGAAGATTATTTCATTTTATTTGATATTATAATTAAACGTAGAACTACAGGGGAAAGCGTAAATTCACTAGATAACTATATATGCATATATCAAAGTAAATATGGAAACAATTTGCTAAATATGTCAGGGGAAACTTCTGACATTATCAGAAACATGAGGAAAAGAAAATCATTAGAATGGTTTCATTTTAAAACATCTACTATAATGGCTGCTATATTTTAATATACAAAAATATCAGCCACCAGGCTATTTCATTTTGCTAAAACAATATCATTATATTTTATATTAGTACAAGAATAGTTGGTCAAAATCTATCATTTCTTAACTAGCCATTGTCATTAACATTCACTAGATTTTTGGTATGGAAGCCACCACGGTGGACTAACAATATGTTAGAATTCAGATAAAATGCATCGATACAATTCCCATTTTATCACTCAAGTCTTAACCAGGCCAGGCGTGGTGGCTCATGCCTGTAATCCCAGCACTTTGGGAGGCTGAGGCAAGAAGATCACCTGAGATCCGGAGTTCGAGACCAACCTGGCCAATATGGCAAAACCTCATCTGTACTGAAAATACTAAAATTAGATGGACAGGGTGGTGCACGACTGTAATCCCAGCTACTCGGGAGGCTGAGGCACGAGAACTGCTTGAACCTGGGAAGCAGAGGTTGCAGTGAGCGGAGATCGTGCCACTTCACTTTAGCCTGGATGACAGAGCGAGACTCTGTCTCAAAAAAAAAGAAAAGAAAAAAGAAAGTCGTCCGGGCGCCGTGGCTCATGCCTGTAATCCCAGCACTTTTGGAAGCCAAGGCGGATGGATCACCTGAGGTTGGGAGTTCGAGACCAGCCTGACCAACATGGTAAAACCCCATCTCTACTAGAAATACAAAAAGCAGCCAGGCGTGGTGGCATGCGCCTGTAATCCCAGCTACTCGGAAGGCTGAGGCAGAAGAATTGCTTGAACTCAGGACATGGAGGTTGCAACGAGCCAAGTCATGTCACTGCACTTCAGCCTGGGCAACAGAGGGAGACTCTGTCTCCAAAAAAAAAAAAAAAAGTCAGCCAGACACGGTGGCTCGCGCCTGTGATCCCAGCACTTTGGGAGGCCAAGGCGGGCGGATCACCTGAGGTTAGGAGTTCGAGACTAGCCTGACTAACATGGTGAAACCCCATCTCTACTAAAAATACAAAAATTAGCCGGGCGTAGTGGCAGGTGCCTAAAATCCCAGCTACTCAGGAGGCTGAGGCAGGAGAATAGCTTGAACCCAGGAGGCGGAGGTTGCAATGAGCCAAGATTGTGCTTGGGAAACACAGCAAGATTTCATCTCAAAAAAAAAAAAAAGTCTTTAACCATGTGTCACCTATTAACACACCAACCACAAACACATAAACGTATGCCAGTCATTGATATTAATAATGTTAATTTTAAATACTTGTACAAAAGAAATACAGCAAATTTTTAAATAAACTTTTAAAATAATTGCCTAAAAATGGCTGACACTGATATAAAAACTATTTCTAGTCAAAAGAAAAAAATCCCTCCAAAAGAAATTTCTTCAAGCTCACATGAAGATATATTACCTTTAACTGAATACATATTAATCAATATATATTCATCATATTCATTTTAATGTGCCACAGCAGTGATGACTTCTAACACTAGTAACTACACTAGCAGGTACTAGATACAGATAATTTTAATACCCTTTACCATCATGCTTCTAAATAATCACCTCCTTCCTTCAAGAAACTTACGATTTCATGATTCTTCATTCTATGGAAACAAAGAAAGTGTATAGCTTTTCCTTTAAGAATAGTCTGGTAACTAACTGACCACTGAATAAATGAAAGAAAACAAAAAAAAAAAGAAAAAAGGGATAAAATGGTCTGTAAAATCATTCTACAAAATCAAATTCAAAATGTAATTCTAATGAAAATCTTATATTTCAATCCTGTTATGAGGTCATATTTGTATTTGTTAGGGTTGACAACACACCTGTCAAGATGGTCAAGATCTGTGCTAGATTCTTACTTAAATTTAAGATACAAATTGCCTTGGGTAAATGCAAGCATTTTTCTATAAATTTGAATTAAGTATAACAGTAATAAATTCATTCACTTTTAAATGACCCATTCAAACAGGGGTACTACACAGACCTCCATTTCTAATTGGAATAAATATCAGAAAAGGGTCATCTAAGTAACTTTACTAGTTTACTAGACTCCTAGTCACTGGAGTAAGTACATAGCACAAAGGTCTTACATGTTTATAGTGATAAAACAGATCAAGGAGCAACAATGCAAATATTTTATCCTAATGGTATAAGCTAATATAAAAGATGTCATTAAGAGGCTTGGCACTGTGGCTCACGCCTGTAATCCCAGCACTCTGGGAGTCCAAGGCAGGCCTTTCTCTCACTGTCCAGACATCTTGCTTTGGGGTGAACAAGCTGTCACGTTCTGAGCCTATAGAAAAGACAAGCCCACATAGCAATAAACTGATGTCTCTGGCCAACAGTCAGATGCCTGAGGCCTGACAACAGACCTGTGAGTTAATGTGGAAGCAGGTGTTCTAAGGTCTGCTGACAACCACATGAGTGAACTTGCAAATGGATCTTTCCTCAGTTGAGCCCTAAGATGACTGCAGGCTTCTGAGAGAAAAGGTGGGAAAAAGAACAAAATTCTATTATATTATTTAAATTAATCTGACCAGATTTTGAAGCCTTACATTACTTTTCAAGTCAATTCTTTTTTTTTTTTTTTTTTTTGAGACGGAGTCTCGCGCTGTGTCACCCAGGCTGGAGTGCAGTGGCGTGATCTCGGCTCACTGCAAGCTCCGCCTCCCAGGTTCACGCCATTCTCCTGCCTCAGCCTCCGAGTAGCTGGGACTACAGGCGCCCGCCACCACGCCCGGCTAGTTTTTTGTATTTTTAGTAGAGACGGGGTTTCACCATGTTAGCCAGGATGGTCTCGATCTCCTGACCTCGTGATCCACCCGCCTCGGCCTCCCAAAGTGCTGGGATTACAGGCTTGAGCCACCGCGCCCGGCCTTCAAGTCAATTCTTAATAGCCATCTCTAAAGTGAATAATTTCTGTATAAAACTGATTTTATAAAACAATAACAAATTTTTCTAACATCACAAATTTCAATTGTGTCAAGCCAACTTGAGTGGCTCCAAATGTCTCATTTTCCTTCCTTAGGGAAAGTCATCCTTTTTTATTTCCATTGAATAAATAACTTTTTAAAATAGAAATTCCTCTTTTACATTTCAACATATTCATGCAAATCGTTCTGCTTTAATATAGTTAATTTCATTATCATTTTAAAAGTACATATAAAACCGTAAGTACTGAAATGCCATACCTTAAAAAGTCTTCATTGTGTGTATATTAATGACCTTTTTATGGAAACATAAAAGTATTAGTAACAGTAAGGAAGAAACTCATTTTCTTTTATCTAATCTCAAAATATTAATGCCCCATTATCTTTCACCTAACTAGAAGAATAGCCCAATTAGTCTTTCTATTTATACATTACTGCAGGCTGCCAGTCCATTCTCCTTACAGAAGCCACACAGCATTTCTACACTTAAATTCATTAAATGGCTTCTCATTACACTTCCAATAAAATCTCAATGTCACATCATTTACGACTAAATTGTGATCTGGCATTTTACTCAGTTGTTCACCTTCATCTGATGCCACTCACCCTCTGCCTCACTATGCACTAGTCTTTGCTCAAGGTAAAACAAACTAACCAAAGGGCTTCCAACTTGCTGTTAACGATAACTCTTTCACAAATACCTCCTCTTATCCCTTTTTTTGAGATAGGGTTTGGCTTTTGCCCAGGCTGGAGTGCAGTGGCACAATCTCAGCTCACTGCAACCTCCCCTTATTGGGCTCAAGCCATTCTCTTAACTCAACCTTACAAGTAGCTGGGAAACCAGGCGCATGCTACCATGCCCGGCTAATTTTTGTACTTTTTGTAGAGACAGGGTTTTGCCACGTTGCCCAGGCTGGTCTCGAACTCCTGAGCTCAAGTACTCCAATGGCCTCAGCCTCCCAAAGTGCTGGGATTACAGGTGTGAGCCGCCATGCCCAGCCTCCTCTTATCCATCTGCTGATTAAATGCCACCCACTCACAGAAGCCTCTCCTCTTCACCTATTTCAAGTAATTCCTGTCATTGCCACAGTTTGCAATGATTTTTTCTTTTTGTATTTTTTGTTTGCAACTTAAATTCCATGAGGGCTGGCCGGGCACAGTGGCTCACACCTGTAATTCCAGCACTTTGGGAGGCTGAGGCGGGTGGATCACTTGAGGTCGAGAGTTCGAGACCAGCCTGGCCAACATGGTAAAACCCCTTCCCTACTAAAAATACAAAAATTAACCAGGTGTGGTGGCTGGCGCCTGCAGTCCCAGCTACTCAGGAAGCTGAGGCAGGAGAATCGTTTGAACCTGGGAGGCAGAGGTTGCAGTGAGCTGAGATGGCACCAATGCACTGCAGCCTGGGCAACAGAGCATGACTCCTCCATCTTAAATAAATAAATTATATTAATAAATAAACAAACTTCATGAGGGTAAGGATGTGTCTTGTTCTCCTTTGTAACTCCATTACCTAGCCCAACACCTGCCTCAAAATAGCATTTTAATGTTTAATGGTTAATTAAAATATCTGTGAAATTCAAAAGCCACTCACTGATTTTTAGTTCTAGAGTCTTTCTAGACTCTATAGACTCTAGAATAAGAAAGAGTATTCCTTTCTTATTTTGCCTATGTTCTAAATAACTTTGCTATTCAGCACTCCTAAAACCTGAATCTTTAGGCATTGTAAATCATATGAAATCCACTGTAGGCTGGGTGCAATGGCCAACACCTGTAATTCCAGCATTTTGGCAGGCTGAGGTGGGAGGATCGCAAGAGCCCAAGAGTTTGAGACCAGCCTAGGCAACATAGTGAGACCTCATATCTATAAAAAATTGAAATAAAAAAAGAAAAAAAAATCCAGTGTACTTCACAGATAGCTGTTACTTTATAGAACAAATGAAGTTTTAAAAGAAGTTCTATGATTTGCTTGGTTAACCAATCATTAAAGAGTGCTATGATTCATTCCTCCTAAAAACAGAAAATAAGGGTTTCTTGAAACTACACATATTTCCTCACAATTAAGTATGCAATCTCCCAGTTTTCAAAACTACCATACAGTGGCCGGGCGCAGTGGCTCACACCGGTAATCCTAGCACTTTGGGAGGCTGAGGCGGGCGGATCACCTGAGGTCAGGAGTTCAAGACAGCCTGGCCAACATGGTGAAAAACCCTGTCTCTACTAAAAACACCCAAAAAAAATTAGCCAGGCATGGTGGCGCCTGTAGTCCTAACTACTTCGGAGGCTGAAGCAGGAGAAACACTTGAAACCAGGAGGCAGAGGTTGCAGTGAGCCAAGATCGCGCCACTGCACTCCAGCAGCCTACGCTACAGAGCGAGATTCCCTCTCAAAAAATAAATAAAGTTACTGTACATTTACTTACCACTTAAATTCTTGACACCAAGAAGGACCCAATGTTTTGGCATTTTTGTTGTTGTTAATTCTATCACATTTTGCAGCTATAATCTAAAGTGATCGTTAGAGGCACAGACTTAAAGATAAGATATTACTAGATAATTATATCCTCGGGAAACAAAGTTAGGTACTAACATAATTTTACTCATCTTCCTATCTACCAATATTAACCTCCTTTATTTAGCCTATAAATATAAATCAGAATTATTGTAACATGAAAAGCTGAGGACAAGCACTATGCAGAATTATTATCTTGTTACAACTTAAAAATACAAATCTAAATGCCAGACTTACTAAAACAAATATTACATGGAACTTGAGAGAAAAATTAAGATTCTGTCTGATGAAAGTAAAAGCCATTGGACGTGGCTAAACACACCCCCGTCTTTTTGAAAATATCCTCTTCCTTCTGTTTCTGTATTGTTACACTCTCCCGGGTTTCTTACTCCCTATTAATTTTCTTTTCCTTCTCCATTTCTTTCTTCTTCTTTGTGGGATGCTCTTCTCCTACCACTGTAAAAAAATAAAGATGTTCCTCAAAAGTCTCTCCTAGGTCTCTTTTCTCACAGTATGCAATCTATTCCCTCCCTCATCTGTCTTACCCGCTCCTACAGCTTCAGCTCAAATCATGTGTACTAATGACTATCAAATATGTATTTACAGCCCTTTCCTCCTTCCTAAGCCTTACCCAACATATCCAAACTGCTTCACAGATCTTCCCTCTCAGATTTTCCCCAGGCACCCCAAATTCAACCAATCTATAGGTAAACTATTACCTTCCCCTAAACCTGTCTTCCTATTTGCTATCTCAGTGAGAACACACACCACTCACTCAACTGCTTAAGCCAGAATCCTGAGATTCATCCTTGATACCTCCCCTTCACTACAACCCAACTTCCTCCCTCCCACAACCATAACCAATCAACCATCAAGTCCTACAGATCTCTCCTAAACACATCTATACATTCATTTCTCTCTCCTATCTGGCATTCCCCTTGTTCAGGACATTAGTGCCTCTTGCCTAGACTATTAAAATGGCTGCCACTAAATGGTTTCTCTGCCTGTAGTTAAGATTCAGCAAGTAAGCAAGCATGACACAAGAGAGAATAAAATCTATCGGCTGTGGTTTCCATCATGCATTATATTGACGGTAAAAGAAAACATTTTTAAAACTGCTGATAATTGAACATGCAGGTAGCTCAGACTGACGTAAGTTCTTCTATCCAGTAAAATGGGTATAATTAAACATATTCCAACTAACTCACAAAATTATGAAATTACATAAATATTCCTTAAAAAAACAAGAAGTGGAAAGTAGTTTAAAGCAGCAACAGAATCAGATATATAGTAAAGGGCCTTTCGCAGTTCATTTAAGTATTATCAGTACCTACACAAGGCATTGTGATAGGCATTGAGCATTTTTAAAATATTATTACAATTATCCTTATTATTAACTAAGAAATGTGCTAAATTCATTTCATCACTTATATTTAATTACGACCAAAAAACCACATGAATATGAATGTCAAGGAGGGGATTTAAACTGAAATGTGATAATGGACCAATGGTATGGCCCTCAGGAAGGAAAGAAACGAATACAAAATATTTTCAATACACTGTGTAAACACATCATCACTTTTAGCATAGAATGCTTTAAGAGTAATTGAGAGGACATTCATTCTGACCTAGAGACAAAGGAATGCTTAGCCTTCAGAGATGAAGCCTGAATGATCATAAAAGACCATGAAATTGTGGAGGATGGGGAAATGGAGGGCCAAAGAAACAGCATAATACATAAAAGGGCACAGCGGCCTAAAACAGACCACGACCATGCTCAGACAATCCCAACCCTGAAAACAGATGTATTCTTTAACTATGGAAAACAGTAAAAAATTCTGCTTTTACCTGCTTAATTCTTAAGTCTATATATACTGCTTACTCCTATTACACTACCAGAGTACTTTCTAGACGTTAAAACTTACTGGTAAGGTCCAAATTTTTACGTGACAGTCTACATCAGGCCACTAGGAAACACACACACACACACACACACACAGAGATGATTATCGATCTCATCAAGGCTTAGGTATTTCACGGTATTTCAGATTACTGCAGTTATAAAGCTGGGTGCACACAATTACCAACCACAGTGATATGCATTTATACATTTCCCTTTTTGACTTATGAATATGGTTTGTCTGCTTTTAATTGTTGTATCTGCATGACTGTTAGTATACTTGAGTATCTATGCTTGCAAAAATGTTATTGCCTATTTTACTGCGTAAAATGGCCTATGAATTTTTCTGTTTTTATCCGTTTCTCAAATAAATCCCCTTTTTAAAATCTATGTGTCTTTTAAAAAATGTATTATTTTTTCCAGAATACATTTTTGGGATTTTGACCTTTTAGGATTGTGATTTGGGGGATTTTAGACTTTAAGGATGTTGATTTTTCAGGATTTCAACAGTTGAGATTATGGCATTCAGGACCGTATCTTTTGGGATTATGGTTGTCTCCCAAAATAATCTTATTAAATGTTATCAAAATGTATTATTTGATAGCATTATGAATTTAACAAATGTTTCATCTGTAAGTTATAGTGCTCATTACTAATTTAATCAGTCGATTATGCAGCTCTGAGCCTTACTAATTTTGGTCCTTAAACAGAACAAATGTGTCTAAGAAGATGAGTGGGGGGAGAAAAGGAAAGATATAGGGAAGGAGGGAAAGAGAAAGGGCTTTCAAGAAAGCAAGCTTCAAATCTCTCCTGCCACCCTACAAAACTCACTAATAGCTCTTCTTTTTGAAATGTGAGGGTAGGTAGTCCAGTCACAATTAACTTAGCCTGAGATGAACAGAATTTGAGTGGTAAAACAGGGCAGTGATTTTCCACAAAAAAGGTTTTGCAAAACACATAAAATAAAAATTAAGAGAAATCCTAATAAAATATGTAATAGTATAAATGATCTGGATGAAGTGAAGTGGGCAACCACAGAGCCCCACTTGCTTGCTCCCACTGAGCCAATTCCATGAAACCACAGGGATCCAGTCAACACAATTTGAAACCACTGGGCCCTCCTGAGGGAAAGTCAGGTCTCTTCTACCCCAAAAAGCTTGTTACTTGATTCTAACAGGCAAACCTCTCTCCTCTTTACCCTCTTATTTCCTGAAGCTTTCTCTTTCACAGGAGGCTTCCCGAAGATGTCCTTCGATGAGCTGTATGGTTGAAGGAATGTACAGCTGTGTACGGATATTGGGAGCAGCGGTAAGAGATAGGAGGTATAACAGAGAAAGCATTTTTGGACATGAGAGTTCATTAAGCTCATTCAGAGAAGTATCTGCTGAACAGACTAGGGGGACCAGGGATATAGACACAGAGAGATGCCCACATACCCACATTCCTGTACACATATGCATGCCCAGGCACATGCCTATACATACAACCCTGCCTGCACACACACATGCACACATAAAAACGTGAGAGAAAAGCTCTTTGGAAAAAGTAGCTCAAAGTGGGATGAATACCTCAGACCCCTGTCCACCTATCTTATCTGGAAAAAAAAGAGCAGTGTTTCTCAAACTTCAATGTGCATATAAACAACCTAAAGATCCTATTAAAGTGCAGGTTCTGATGCAGTAAGTCCTCAGTGAGGCCTGAGATTGTACATTTCTAACAAGCTCCCAGGTGATGCTAACGCCACTGGTCTGTGGACCACACTTTGATAGCAAACTCCTACATAACAGCACATCTCCACATGATCTATATTAAAATTGAAAAACAAAGTTCCCTGGTAAAAATAAGACTCAGAACTGCTCAATTAAATAAGACAAAACAAACTGGAGCCTTCTCAGAGACTGGAGGACTTCTCAGAGACTTAGAGGACCAAGATGAGGTGAGAATGGTCATGAGAGGGCCCTAAAATGGTAAAAAGTCTACTTTTTTCCCATTCTTCCAATGAGAGATACCTCAAGTTTCACTTTTAAATGTTAATATCTACGTAAAACTACAGAGTGGAAACACAACATTTTAGAAGTAGCTAACTTCTGACTGGAATGATAATATGAAGATAATCATTACTATCTTCCTCCTTATACTTCCTTAAATCTTTAATGTATATATAATACTTCAGTAATCATGAGAAAAAGAATTATTATCTTAAGGAAAAAATAAAACTCCATCCCCCCCACACCCCCCATCACACACAGAATGATAATCTTTCTACCAAGTATGTTGGCCCTATATCTAACCTTGAAGGAAAGAGAAATAAGCAAAAAAACCTTTCATTCAACTAGTACAGTTTTACAAACCTCTTTATTAAAGACAAAGGAGTGAAAAGATCAACCAGTAATCACACAACCCAGGTTTCAATCTAGGCTCTAACATTAATTCATTGACTAGCGGACCATCTTCCTCACCAGCCATACAGGGGACGGTTTGATGAGCAAATAGAATGCTTTACATTAGCATTTAGAAAAATTACTTTATTCAGACTTACATAAAACATAAGATATTCTAGTAAAGGAAGAACTGTTGGTGAAGTAAATAAAAATGAAGCAATCATAACATTTTAGAAGGTAGGCTAGAAATAAATATTAGTGCAGAGACTTTGGGCTCTAGGTGGACAAAAGATAAATAGCAAAAATGGATGAAACAAAGAAGAAAGAAGCCCAAAATCACTTTGCCTATTCCACGAATGCACCAAGAGCTTTACCTGTTGAGCAACTACCTCCCTGGCATAAAAATCACCTACTTGCTGCCATTCTGGGTTGACTGTCCCTAGTATATTCTATAAAAGTAAAGTATAATGTTGTGCAAAGGAATCCTGATCAGACTATAAAACATGTAAAGATGAAATGGTTTAATTCATATGTCTAAAAATTGTCAGGGAGCTATACAAACTTTATATCATACACACACACCCAGCCATTCACACATTCACATATAATCAAAGTGATTATATTACTCTCAGTGATTCTTAATATTTGTATCACAAATAAAAGAGAGAAATATACTTACTGGTATTTCTCCTGAGAAACACTATGGTATCAAAGAAGTGAGGATATACAGCAAAATAAAAGTTGTTATAAAAGACATAAAAATTAAGTTTGTTAACATTTGTACTTCAAAAATATTAGTAAATATAGGAAAAAAGACAGTCATTTTCTTCTTTATTCACCATACGATTAGCCTAGATTTTTGACATTTAGTTCTTGTTTTTAAGTTCTTATATTATTTATAAGTAGTAGGTCTAATGTTAGAAACTGTCAAGAGGTATACCACCAGATTTAGGTATAGGGAAAATAAGAAGAAGAAATCCTTAAGAAGTTACTTGCTAGCAAATTTAATTAAATGCTACCACAGCAAGGTTATAAAAAGGGACTGGAGGCTGGGCATGGTGGCTCACACCCGTAATCTCAATACTTTGGGAGGCTGAGGCAGGAGGGGTGCTTGAGGCAAAGTTTGAGAGCAGGATGGGCAACATAGCAACACCTCATCTCTACAAAAAATTTTTAAATTACCTGAGTGTGATGGAGCACGCCTGTAGTCCTAGCTACTTGGGAGGCTGAGGTTTGAGCCCAGGAGTTTGAAGTTACAGTAAGCTATGATCGTACCACTGCCCTCTGGCCTGGGTGACAGAGCAAGACTCTGTCTCTTAAAAAAAAATTTTTTTAAGGGATTGTAAATTCAGATTTCTAAATCTCACACTGATCAACTATTGACCCAAGTCACAATACTTCTGGCTTGTTTTCTTATCTATCAAGAGGATACGAGGCTAGAGCCATGAGTTCCAACAAATAGAAAAGACCTCAACCAGCAGATTGCTAAATATTATGTTAGTTCCCCAAGTTCCACAATTAAGAATCCTCCAAACTTAGCTGAAAATCCCGACAAGAAGGTTTTGAAAACAATAGCAGTCTCAGTTCATTTCAAAAGTTTAATACAAGCCTCTCTACTCCAAATCTCTCAAGATCTTCCCTCTGAAGATGCCCTTATCCGTCTATCATTAAGGTTTCAAGTAATAAAAACTTGTCTGGCTCAGGATGTGACTAAACACTCCAGAAACACTTGAAAGGTTCCTTATAGCTCTAAACTTCTCAGTAATGAATGAAGTACATACGGAATCTTTTAAAACATGATTATAAATCACAGTTCATGTAACAAAAGGTACCGTTTTAACAACCATGAAAGCCAATAAACAAAAAACTATAGGTGTTCAACAAATATTTGTTAAATAAGTAATTATTCCAAGCTATAAAGATTTAAGGAAAACATACCTTAAAGAAAAAAAGACTAAGGTTTCACCAAATCCTTGAATGAAAGCTTGATATTCCACAGAATGATAATCTTTCTACCAAGTATGTTGGCCCTATATCTAACCTTGAAGGAAAGAGAAATAAGCAAAAAAACCTTTCATTCAACTAGTACAGTTTTACAAACCTCTTTATTAAAGACAAAGGAGTGAAAAGATCAACCAGTAATCACACAACCCAGGTTTCAATCTAGGCTCTAACATTAATTCGTTGACTAGCGGACCATCTTCCTCACCAGCCATACAGGGGACGGTTTGATGAGCAAATAGAAGGATACAGAGGAAAGCACTCTCAATACAGTAAAGCACTTCACAAGTGCGCTTACATAAAAGGGCAGGATCGTTAAATTTATATATATTCAATACTTGAAAAATCATCCCAGGAATCATCTATATTGTAAATAAAATAATTTTATACTAGGGTTACATTATTAAGTTTAGTATATGTTTCGTAAGTTATCTATTTTATTGGTTATATTGGCAATGCTCGCCAGCATGATATTCAGGGTTTTTTTTTTTTCTTTTCTTTCAAAAGCATTGTTGAGAAGATTAAATGGTTTTAATTCTCATTGTTGAGAAGATTAAATGGTAAAGCCATTATCACAGTGGCTGACACACAGTAAGTGCTCAGTAAATAGTGGCCATTACTGTTACAGAATAAATGGTGGCTTGTAATTTATTGCTGCCAATTTTTTTGTTGTTGTTGTTACCATTGGTAGTTTCTGGTGTTGGAAACTCAGTAAAAGCTGTGTCTTTCATTATCTGTCACTTGTGCAGTGCTTTACTGTGCTCAGAATGTTTTCCTATAAACACTTTAATTTGCTCATCAAACAACCCTATGCAACTGGTGAGGAAGGTAGAAATCCAGTCACATAATTAATATTAAAGCCTAGATTGAAACCCGAGTTGTTTGACGGAGGTTCATAAAACTACCACAGTTGAGTGAAAGGTTTCTTTGCTTATTCCTCCTTCCTTCAAAGTTACATATAGAGCCAGCATACTATGTAGGAAGTTTCAGTCTACTGAAATTTTACGTCAATTATATAACTATCATCTTAAAAACAGCAGTTTCTTTTTAAAAAAAAATACATACACACACACACACACACACACACACACACACAAATGAATAGATAAAGAAAGGGCTTTACCCAGCAATGAAGTGCCAGCTGTTTCAAAGAACATAATTTGGCTGAAATTTCTTAGGGGAGACAGTAATCAAACTGGAAATTGGCCATGATGTTAAAGCACATTTTACCAAAAGTGCTTTATTTATATTTATTTATTTGTACAGACGGGGTCTCGCTATGTTGCCCAGGCTAGTCTTGAACTCCTAGGCTCAAGCAATCCTCCTGCCCCAGCCTGCGAAAGTGCTGGGATTACAGGTGTGAGCCACCTCACCCCACCAAAAGTGCTTTATTAATAATGCCACATGCGGCCATAAAAAAAGGTGAGTTCATGTCCTTTACAGGGACATGGATGACACTGGAAACCATCATTCTCAGCAAATTAACACAGAAACAGAAAACCAAACACCAAATGTTCTTACTCATAAGTGGGAGTTGAAAAATGAGAACACATGGACACACGGAGGGGAACGTCACATGCTGGGGCCTGTCGGGGAGTGGGGGGCAACGGGAGGCAGAGCATCAGGACAAATACCTAATGCATGCAAGGCTTAAAACCTAAATGATGGGTTGATAGGTGCAGCAAACTACCACAGCACATGTATATCTATGTAACAAACCTGCACTTTCTGCACATGTATCCCAGATGTTAAAGTAAAATAAATAATAGCCACAACAATACCTGATTTCATATAAGCACAGACTTCTCCAAAAACTAAAACTATGTTGGAAAATCCATTCTCAACTCCTTGCATTTACTCACTAGCAAATATTACCTATCTTCTGTGCTAGAATTCAAACCCTTAAAGGCTAGAATTGGGTTTCATCCACAATTCTGTAGTCCTAGCATAATTCATTGCATGTTTCCCAGTAAGCATGCATTTATAATATATTTTAGTTTCTGATAGGCCCTTGATGTCTACCTTAACTACCTTAACTTTAAAAACCATTCAACAGAAAACTAACAATTTAGGTGAAGAATACAATATATTTATTTTATTATACTTTAGTTCTGGGATACATGCACAGAACCTGCAGGTCTGTTACACAGGTATACACGTGCTACAGTGGTTTGCTGCACTCATCAACCTTTCATCTACATTAGGTAATTCTCCTAATGCTATCCCTCCTCTAGTCTCCCACCCCACGACAGGCCCCAGTGTGTGATGTTCCCCTCCCTGTGTCCATGTGTTCTCACTGTTCAACTCCCACTTATGAGTGAGAATATGTGGTGTTTGGTTTTCTGATCCTGTGTTAGTTTGCTGAGAATGATGGTTCCAGTTTCATCTACGTCCTTGCAAAGGACATGAACTCATTCTTTTTATGGCTGCATAGTATTCCATGGTATATACATGCCATATTTTCTTTATCCAGTCTATCATTGATGGGCATTTGGGTTGGTTCCAAGTCTTTGCTTTTGTGAATAGTGCTGCAATAAACATACGTGTGCATGTGTCTTTATAGTAGAATGATCTATAATCCTTTAGGTATATACCCAGTAATGAGACTGCTGGGTCAAATGGTATTTCTGGTTCTAGATCCCTGAGGAATCACCACACTGTCTTCCACAATGGTTGAACTAATTTACACTCCCACCAACAGTGTAAAAGCGTTCCTTTTTCTCCACATCCTCTCCAGCATCTGTTGTTTCCAGACTTTTTAATGATCGCCATTCTAACTGGCATGAGATAGTATCTCATTGTAGTTTGATGTGCATTTCTCTAATGACTAGTGATGAGTTTTTCATGTTTGTCGGCCACATAAATGTCTTCTTTTGAGTCTGTTTATATCCTTTGCCCAGTTTTTGATGGGGTTGTTTTTTTCTCGTAAATTTAACTTCTTTGTATATTCTGGATATCAGATGGACAGATGGCAAAAAATTTTCTCCAATTCTATAGGTTGCCTGTTCACTCTGATGATAGTTTATTTTGCTGTACAGAAGCTGTTTAGTTCAATAGGATCTCATCTGTCAATTTTGGCTTTTTTTGCCATTGCTTTTGGTGTTTTAGTCATAAAGTCTTTGTCCATGTCTATGTCCTGAATGGTATTGCCTAGTTTTCTTCTAGGGTTTTTATGGTTTTAGGTCTTATGTTTAAGTCTTTAACCCATCTTGAGTTAATTTTGTCTAAGGTGTAAGGAAGGGATCCAGTTTCAGTTTTCTGTATATGGCTAGCCAGTTTACCCGATACCATTTATTAAATAGGGAATCCTTTCCCCAGTGTTTGTTTTTGTCAGGTTTGTCAAAGATCAGATGGTTGTAGATGCGTGGTGTTATTTCTGAGGCCTCTGTTCTGTTCCATTGGTCTGTATCTCTGTTTTGGTATCAGTACCATGCTGTTTTGGTTACTGTAGCCTTGTAGTATAGTTTGAAGTCAGGTAGCATGATGGCTCCAGCTTTGCTTTTTGTTTTGTTTTGTTTTGTTTTTCCATAGGATTGTCTTGGGTAAACAGGCTTTTTTGGTTCCATATGAAATTTAAATTAGTTTTTTTAATTCTGTGAAGAAAGTCAATGGTAGCTGGATGGGGATAGCACTGAATCTATAAATTACTTTGGGAAGTATGGCCATTTTCACAATATTGATTCTTCCTACCTACGAGCATGGAATGTTTTTCCACTTGTTTGTGTCCTCTCTTATTTCCTTGAGCAGTGGTTTGTAGTTCTTCTTGAAGAGATCCTTCACATCCCTGGTAAGTTGTATTCCTAGATATTTTATTCTCCTTGTAGCAATGGAATATACAATATATTTCTTAATACGCTGTACACTTTCACGACTTCATTGGTTTTAGTCAAGAAATACTTCATTTTTAGCTATATTATATAAATTTCAACAATCTGAAAAATAAGACCTAATAAGTGGCCACAAATGAGATCATAACAATAATATACAACTTGCCAAAGTTGTTCCTTAAAAATGCTACGGTGTTCATGTACAATATCATCCTTGAAATAATGCTAAAACAGTTGGGTGCAGTGGCTCATGCTTGTAATCCCAACATTTTGGAGACCAAGGTGAGAGTATTGCTTTGGCCCAGGAGTTCGAAACCAGACTGGGCAACATAGGGAGATATCCCCTCTTTACCAAAAATTTAAAAATTAACCAGACATAGTGGCACACTCCTATACTCCCAGCTACTTGGGAGGCTAAGGTGGGGGGACCACTTGAACCAGGGAGGTTGAGACTGCAGTAAGCTATATCCACACCACTGCACTCCACCCTGGGCAATAGAGTGAAACCCTGTCTCAGAAAATAAATAAATAAATAATGCTAAAACGATTTATACCTACAACTTAGAGACAAAAAAGTTTGATAATATTTTTACAAACATAATGTTCAAAATTATTGGAAAAGCAATGTCAGGTGTCAAACAGTAATAGTCAAATTTGCATAAACATTAATTGAAAACATTTAAATATCTACAATACTTCAGGTATTTTATTAGCTTCTAGGAATACCAAAGTGAATAAGACAGTCTCTGCCCTGTAAGGCAGGTAAGTGTCTAGACAATTGTACTACAATATAGTGATTCGCCAGGAATAATTACATACACATACAGCCATGCATCATTTAATGACAGGGATATGTTCTGAAAAATGCATCGTTAGGTGATTTCATCGTGGGAACATCACAGAATGTACTTATACAAACCCAGATGGTACAGCCTACTGCATACCTAGGCTATATGGTAGAGCCTATTGCTCTGAGGTTACAAACCTGCACAGGATGTTACTATACAGAATGCTGCAAGTAATTGTAACACCATGGTAAGTATTTGTATCTAAACATAGAAAAAGTAGAGTAAAAATATGGTATTATAATTTTATAGGACTATATGCGTGGTCCCCCACTGACCAAAATGTCATTATGGAGTGCGTGACTGACTCTACTACATAGAATCGGTATGATACCAAGGGGTGGAGGGACAGTAATCCTAGAGGGCCTCTTTGAAAAGTATCATATGGTGGCTCACGCCTGTAATCACAGCACTTTGGGAGGCTGAGGCAGGCGGATCATGAGGTCAGGAGATGGTGACCATCCTGGCCAACATGGTGAAACCCTGTCTCTACTAAAAATACAAAAATTAGCTGGGTATGGTGGCGCACGCCTGTAATCCCAGCTACTCAGGAGGCTGAGGCAGGAGAATCGCTTGAATCTGGGAGGCAGAGATTGCAGTGAGCCAAGATCGTGCCACTGCATTCCAGCCTGGCAACAGAGCGAGACTCTGTCTCCAAAAAAAAAGAAAAAGAAAAAGAAAAGTACCATATGATAAAAATAATTCAGTGCTGACACAACACAGGATTGGGATAAGCAGCAGGAAATGAAGCTAGGAAGGTAGTTTAGGGATAGATTATTATTACAGCCTTGAATACTATACTCAGGATCTCAGCTTTTATTCAGCAGCCACTAATAGGACTCAATTGTTTTTTAATATACAGGGACCAACATAATCAGATAGGTTTCAAAGAAGACAATGAAGATAATGTTAGTAGCATTCCAAAGGAGAGACCAATTTGTCCAATAGTTCACGAGAGAAGTGATATGGGCTTCTGAACTGTTAACTACATAAACTGGAAAAAGGATATATTTAAGAGAAAAATCCAGAGAAAGGACAAGAAGGATAACCACAAATTAGAATCAAAGTTGAGACAATGAGGGTTTCTAGCTGAGGTTCCAGAAAGGAGTTTATGCCACATACAAAGTAAAGAATATACAGATACCAGGTTTGGGGAGGCAGAAATGGGTTTCGGAGATATACATAGAAATCTACGAAAAAGGAGTGTTAGAGACATCAAGGAAGGAGAGTTTCAATTTAAAAAGGGCCAACAACATCAAATACTTTGGAGGAGAAATCAAAAGATGAGTGAGATTGGCCACTGAGTTAAACAACTAGGATACTAGTTGTCAGGCCTCACACTGTAAAGGAAATAAAAAGAACACTTACTAAAGTAAATCCATTACATGTAGAAACCCAAGCCAATAAACTCTAGACCAGCAGTTCACAAACTTTTTGGTCTTAGGATCATTTACACTTTTAAAATTTAAGAGTTTTTTTTGTTTTTTGTTTTTCTTAATATGGGTCATATATCGGTATTTACTATATTACAAATAAAAACTGATAAAAATCTAAATATATAAGTTCATTTAAAAAATAAACACATCACATATTAAACGACATATTTTTATTTTAAAAACTTATTATTTTCCAAAACAAAGGTATTTTGTATGAAGAGTGGCACTGTATATTTTTGCTAACCTCTAACATCTGGCTTAGTAGAAGACATCTGGATTGTCACATCTGTCTCAGCATTTGATTTGTTGCGATACACTGTTTTAGTCCAAAAATATTAAGAAAATCTGCACTCTCACAGATATATAGTTGAAAAGAGATAAGTAGCTTAATAGCATTTTCAGATAATTATAGATGTTATTCTTTGATACTACATAAAAACACAGTTGTTTCTCAAAGGTTAGTGCAATGTGAAATCTGAAACCACATCAATGAAGTTTACAGTGTTCCCTTAAAATCTGTTGGTATTTTGTACTTCGAATGGATTACCCATTACAGTTTTATAAAATCAAACATTGGTAACTAGGAACCATTTGTTTGCTGAGTTATGCATATTTTCCAAATGCTGACACATTTCATGGTAAAATGTCAAAAACTACATTCATTGATATCACCACTAGTCTTCTCATAAAAGTCTTTATACACAGAAACTCTAAAGCTCATTGTTGCTACAAATTTTCAAAAATTCTAATTTTCACTTGAGTGATTATCACTGGCAACATATACCATCAAATGTTTTCCTTGAAGTGATATATTTCTTGAATATATTCACTTTCAAGAAAATATATGCTAAATATCCAAGTCTGAATAACTAGGGTATTTCAGGTAGTCTTTCAAGTAAAAATGATGTTGTATGACAAAAACACTAGTTCTGCTTGCAAGATAAACTACACACGTGCTTTCTCTTAACCGCTATATTTTGGTATACAGTGTAAGTGCTTTATATGTAGTTCCCATTTTGTCAGACAAAATATTTTTTAAAATATGAGATGTAATAAAATTAGTAAATTTACTGCTTCAAGGATATTCTTAATTCAAACTGGCATTATTCTTACTGCATTCATCTACATGGTGGTGAAAATTACAATGAAGATAGCAATTTGGTGCCGCTGCTTTGATTCATGCTAAAGTGCTGGCAGTTTTACCCACCATTGCCTCTGCACCATCACAGTGAAAAAAGCAAATAACATCTTCATATTATTATAAAAACAGTGTGAACCTCATAGAAAGGTTCAACTAAAAAGATATCAGGGACTCTCAGTGTCCCTCAGACTATACTTTGAAAACCACTCTGATATCCGGACTATACAAACACTAATCACTTGTAAAATTTACCCACATACAATTAACTAGTGTGAGTCCTCTAAGACAGCGGACAAAAAACAAACAAGTAAGAAACCTGCTAGAATAAGGAGTCTCTGAACAACTAAATGGTTGCTAGAAAGGCTCCTCAGATAGACAGGAGGGGGCTCAGGAACCCTGCATTTCTTTAAAAAGGACTTATGTAGATGGTCCTCAATTTTTTTCTCCCATTCCTACACAAAAGGTCTAGGAGAATCAGTGCCAAACCTCAAATTTGAAGACAGAAAGCAAGTATGACAAGAAAACAATGCTGAAAAGATTTCTACCAGATGATAGTTGGTTTAAGCTTCTTTCAGAATGTGAATTTTATAGTTTGCTTTTAACAGAAGCTGAGATAACTCATTCTTTTTACCTAACCATAATACTGTGTTCAGTTATAAACAATATATATTTTTAATGAAAAAGTTCCACCTCTTCAGCCTACACTTAAAGGAAAGATCTACTAACACTAAACCTCACATATGGAGCTTGGTACAGTTAAAATGGTTCTGATTTGCAAAACCGTAAAATTTTAAACAAACAAAAAAATCCATTCTGCTCACCACTGTATGTCTAGTATCCAACTCAGCCCTTAAATAAGATGCTCAATAAACATTTGCAGAATGCTGAATATTGAAATGGTTGATATGAAATGAGGTATGAACCCAGGTTACCAAACTCATACTAGAATAACACCTAGTTATTATGTGAAATCTTTTCTTTCACGTATTTTTTTTCTACTCTACTATGTGAAATCTTTTTCATAGCTCTCTAAAATAACACCTATGCGAAACCTAAAGGACTGTTACAATATCCTCTAAGAAAAAGTAACATTACCTGTTACATTTGAAAGCCTGGTATGAACCATTTAGACCACAGTTTAAAACCCAAACCAATAATTCTATCATTTTCATTTCTAAATATTTGCTACCTGAATTAAGCAAAGTAACTGTCCACTCCTAGGTGAAGTAGCAGTAAGACACCAGTCTTAATTTCATCATCACACATTGATTATCACCCTCATATAGACTATCCTTAATATTTAATATTTCATTTTCTCTGATGATTCAGAATGTTTTTTGTTCCTGAGACAGGGTCTCACTCTGTTGCCCAGGCTGGAATGCAGTGGTATGACCACAGTTCACTGCAACCTCAAACTCTGGGGCTCAAGGGATCCTCCCACTTCAGCCCCCTGAGTAGCTGGGACCACAGGTGTGCACCACCACACCCAGATAATTTTTTTTATTTAAAGTAGAGACAAGATCTCACTGTGTTGCCCAGGTTGGTCTCAAACTCCTGGCCTCAAGAAATCCTCCTGTCTCAGCCTCCCAAAGTGCTGGGCTTACACATGTGGGCCACTAGGCCCAGTCAAGAATGATCCTTAATTTCCTGAAGTTTCTTGCATTTATATTTGGGACATTTCTTGCCTTATAAGAAACTTCAGACAGGCTGGGCATGGTGTCTCACTCCTGTAATCCCAGCACTTCGGGAGGACAAGGCAGACGGATCACCTGAGGTCAGGAGTTTGAGACCAGCCTGGCCAGCATAGTGAAACCCCATCTCTACTACAAATACAAAAATTAGCCTGGCATGGTAGCGGGCACCTGTAATCCCCGGTACTACAGAGGCTGAGGCATGCGAATTGCTTGAACCTGGGAGGCAGAGGTTGCAGTGAGCCGAGGTCACACCACTGTACTCCAGCCTGGACGACAGAGCAAGATTCTGTCTCAAATTCTGCCCCCCCCTCCAAAAAAAAAAAGAAAGAGAGAGAGAAAAGAAACTTCAGATATAAACACTGTGCAGCATCTTGAAAATAATTTGTCACCGTGGAATTTTTTTCCTTCTAAAAATGTTCCTGTCAGTTTGACATTTACTACTGTTTCTCTCACAAAAGCACAATGTAAAAAATTTTGGAGTGAGGGACTGAATAATTACCTGTTGGATATAATGTTCACTATCTGGATAAAGGGTACACTAGAAGCCCAATTTCCTGACTCTGCAATATACCCAATAACAAACATGCACATGTACCCCAAAATATAAAATAAAATTAAAAATTGAGGAACTGAAGCTACAACAAATTGTTTTATTTTGAAATACATGCCATGAATGTAACTTCATTCTATAGAAAGACATGACCTATCATGGATATATAACCCAAAGGAAATGGGCTTCTGTTGCAATATAAAGAATTTGAACTTAATATTCCTTAAAGAAAAAAAAAATATTGTCAATAAAAACTTTAAAGGGACCAGAATGGTGGCTCACTCCTATAATCTCAGTTCTTTGGGAGGCCAACGTGGGAGGATCACTCGAGCTCAGGAGTTTGAGACTAGCCTAGGCAACACAAAGATCCCCATCTCTACAAAAAAATAAGAAAATTAGCCACACGTGATGGCATGCATCTGTAGTTCCAGCTACTTGGGAGGCTGAGGTGAGAGGATCCCTTGAACCTGGGAGTTTGAGGCTGCAGTGAGCCTGGATGATGCCACTGCAACCCAGGGCAACAGAATGAGATCTTATCTCAAAAAAGAAAAAAGAAAAAAAAAAATACTTTAAAGGTAGAACAAGGACTCAATCTTCTCCGCAGGTTTAAAAAGAAAAAAGTTTTTCAAATGTCTAGAATGGCTTAGACTTGGCCTAATATTTGGCAATGAGGCAGAATCAGTTCAAAGGTCAGTCTGACCCAAAGGATTCAAATCCCATCTATGGGTCACACAAACAAAACATCAGCAAACTGCATCCTTCTGCTCTGCAGCTATCCAGTCCCAGCTTTAGTACTTGCCAACCTAACTCTGGAAATTACCCTAACTGTTAATTAATATGTCAATTATGGAGAATTATTCCTTCCAACTACTGAAACTTTTGCTTCTCAACAGCATTCTGCAGTCCTTTAATCTTGTTTTTCTAACATTACCAGAGAGGAAAAATATTAATATTCTGTGATGCAATCAATATCTTCTCTATTAACAATACCCTGTTCCACACTGTTCTATACAAACATGGATTCTACCCTGAATTTCAGAAACCACTAGGAAAATAACAGATAACAGAGAAATTAGAGCTCTTAGGTTTAACTTAGAGCCAAAATCAAAAGAGAAGAGACAATTCAGAGAGAGGAAGGAAGAAGCTGAGAGGGTCGTAGTGTAGAACACTTACTTTCAGGAACACAGTGTCCCTTAGATTTCTGGTGAGTTGCCCAGAGCCTCTTCAGTTTCAATCCAAATGACAATGCTTCTCTGAGTCCTCCTCAAGTAATGTTTCCACCACTAAAAATTGGATCTACAAGAGCTCGGATGTACCGGTTAAAAACAAAAAAAAAGTCAGGGGCCCCCAGGTGGGCCTCAAGCCTCTTTTAAACTAGGCCCACTTCTCTGTCCTGGGCCAACTCCCCTGTGTACTATATTCCTTCTTCTTCCAGGTGCCAGGTATTCAGCCTGTTTCTTCTCTTCTGAGCTGCCACCACCTACTCTATTTCTCAGGGTTCCTCTAACCCCAAGACTGGCTGTGGAGTAGGACACCAGCTTCCCCCCTTCCTTGCTGTCCCTGCAAATAAACATATAGGCTCTTCTAGTTTCAGTATTTTTCTAATGGCTACAAGAAAATAGAGAGGGAACAACAAAAAGCAATAATATATAGTACCAGAGATCAAGATTATAATAATTGTCTCCACTTTAATGTTCCTGCCTCCAAAAAACAAATTTTCTAAAAATTGCTTACTAAGCATTTTAAAAAGCACAAAGTACTAACACGGATATACAAATACACTCTAAACCAACTCCAACCTTACACAGCCATTAAGATACTCTGCTTTTCAAAATACTTAAATCACAAAACACGGGTCCAAAAATAGTAACCACAATCATTTTAGCAAATACTTTTTTTCTTTTTGGAATGTTCTGTTGTAATCCCTTAAATTTAGCATATGTCTAAAAGTTGGCTTTCTGAGCATAAAAAATGTTCAAAATATTTTATCCACTGTAAATGAGAATTAATAAATGGGTCCAAAATTAGTAACCACAATCATTTTAGTATATACTTTTTTCTTTTTGGAATGTTCTGCTGTAATCCCTTAAATTTAGAATATGTTTGAAAGTTTGCTTTTTGAATATGAAAAATGTACAAAATATTTTATCCATTGTGGGAATATACAAAAAGCATATAATATTTACAAAAAATAAGCATGTCAAAGCCAGCGAGCTTCACTGAGAAAATTTTCAAATAAGTTACTGTCAACCATTCCTGTCTCTACATTTCAAACGTAATAAAATTCTGTAGTGTTTTAAAAAAAAAAAATCAAGATCTCATTTTTTAGAAATCTAACGTCTACTGAATATTTGCATATGTCAATATTATATATGCCCTCTTTTTTAAAGCAACAGTAAGATAGATTAGTATGCTTATTGTTATAGTTTAGTCTCTAATGAACTTTGTAACATCAAAATATATATCTTCTCTACATATTAAGTAACAAATCACAGGATTATATTTAATTCAAAGGGTACCTTCCTATAAAAATCAAGGAGCTCGATAACTAAGTGCTGACAGATTAAGAATGCCAGACTGAATTTCCTGGATGATTTTCTTTATCCACTTAATTCAAAGTCGTTTTTTAAAAGACAGAGTTATTATACTGCAAGCTTACAATAAATAAAGTCTGAAAATGGGCAGAGATCTTTTCATCTCATTTGTCTAAGAGACTGCCATTTAATCAAACTAAAGATACGCAGGTACTTTCAGTAAAAATCTGTTCCTGTGACTGGGCTCATCTCCAACTACTTATTTATAAAATATTAGAGAACTGGAATAAAAACACTAAATAAAACCTTGATCTGACCCTTCCAGAAGTCCATATAGAAAAGAAGTTTAATATATTTTGTATTCTGCAATCAGATACTTTTCTTTTTTTAGGAACGAAATTAAATTACATCCTTTGCTCCTAAAGAGGATTTTATGGGTTTTCCTTGATCCCTACACACTAACACAACAATGCAGCCAACATTTTTATACCCAGAGTGGGGAGAGGGACATTACACCCGGCGATACGAATTAAATCGCAGTAGCTAATGCCTCCCATAAATAATTTATTCTCTCTTGGCAGCAAAAAACCTTACAGCCTCTTCAATTACCCCTCACCGCAAACCATCGCCTGGGTTGCGATCAATGTGACCCAGTTCCTATCGCCACAGCCACCTCCGTCTCGCCTCCTCCCGCCGGGTCCGCGAATGTCATGGGAAGGGGCGGCAGCCGCAGGGGCGTCCCCTGGTCGTCACCCAGCCAGCCGGCGGCGCGCGGGGCAGGCCTGGGACTCACCGGGTGGAGGTGCCCTTCCGCACATCGCACATCATGCACTTGAAGGCCTCGGCGCTGTTCCGGAAGGTGCAGACGCTACAGTCCCAGTAACCCTCATCCGAGGACGGCTTCGGCTGCCGCTTCGGCCTGCAGGACACAACCCGGACACGACGCGGCGCGGGGTCACCAGCAGGCCGCGCCCGGCGCCCGGGCCCCGCGGCCGCCCCCGCCCCGCCCCCCGCCCCAATTCCGCGACCCCCGCCCGGCGGGCCCCCGGCGGGCCCTCGGCGCGCCGCGCTCCGGCTCCAAGGGGGAAGGAAGTCAGGAAGAGGCAGGGCGCGAGCCCGGCCGCACTCGCCGCCGCCACAGCCGCTCTGACACCCGGGCTGCCGCTCCGGTAGCCGCCGCCATCGCGGCTCCATTGTGGGGCGGCCGGCGCCGGCCCCCTCACGCGGCAGCACTCGCACACCAGCGGCGCCGCCCCCGTGCTCGCCCCGGTGCCCGGGCGGCGAGCGAGGCAGCCACCCGAAGCCCTGCACGAGGGCCCTGCCGCCCGCACAGTCCGGGCCCCGGGGCCCGGGCGCTGTTACCTGGTGGGGCTCTTCTTGTCTCCCATGGCTTGGCTATCAACGCACGCCGAGAGTCGCCGCCGCGGCCGCTCTGTTTGTCAATAAGGAGGATAATAAACCGGGCGGAAGCGGGCGGGGGAGGAGGGAGGAAGGGGGCGGGGAAGGCCGCACCGCCGCGCTCCGGAGCCGCCGCCGGATCCCACGCAGCCTCCAGCTGTCGGGGAAACTCCTGCCTGGGCGCACGTGACCCGCGCCCGCCAACCAGCAGCCGCGCCGGAGACTTCAAACGCGGCCAGCGCGGCCCAGCACCCGCGGCGAGTTAGCCGGCGGGCGGTGCGGAGGTGGAAGCCTCGGCCTTGGGAGCCGGCGCCGCCTCTCCGCACTGTTGCCCTGTCGCCGTCTCGGTACCCACGGCTGCCAGGGACTGCCGCGCGCTCCAGAGTCCCTCTGAGGAGGAAAATATCTGTCCCACCGACTGGCTTGGGATGCTCAGTCATCCCGTGCGAAGCCTGGTCCAAGGTCTGGCATTCGGAGGCCTGTCCAGGTCTGGACAGAAGTGCCAGCCCGGGGTCTCCAGGTAGAACGACTTTCCTGGCCTCCGCCGTCCTTAGCTACTCAGTCCCCGCCTGCAGGACACCACGGGGAAGGCGGGAACCAACACGCAGCGCCATTGCTAGATGCCTTAAAGCACTACACAGATGCTCAAACAAGTAGGGCTTGTCACCCCTAACTTAGAGGAATCGAAATCAAGACTCAAGAGAGGTTAGGTGACTTCTTCTGGGCTACATAATTAGAAAATGACAAAGCCAGGAGTCTAACTCTGCTTTAATTCCAAAGGCGCCCTTTTGGCCTCTCAGGCCTCTGCAGTAGCTGCTTTTGAAAGAAACCCAATACATACTCATAAGGCCTTTTTAAATATAAGGAGTTTGCATATGCCCTCAACGCTGTCTGCTAACAAAAGAATACCTTCCCAGGTCTCTTTACCTCAATATACTAAATAAAGGTCCTCATACTCCAGACTCCAGCAACAGCCATCAAACTGGTCTCCGAAGCTCCACTTCCACCTCCCCAATCGATTCAGTAGTCCACAACCAGATGAATAATAAAATGCTGTTAATATTATGCCACCACTCTGATCAAGAACCACTAACGACTCCCACACTCCTTAGCCTGGCATTTAAAGGCTTCACACATTTTCCCTACCTCTGCATCCCTCTCCCATGAGAAAAGCTGCCTCCTGACAATGCACATGGGTTACTTCTGCATAAACTAGATCCCTCTTTAACTGTGCTGTTTCTGTCCATCTTTCTAGGTTTACATCAATTCCGAATTCATGTAAAATGATAATTTCATAGCTAAACTACAAAGGAAATGGTACAGTCAGAAGTCCAGGGTTCTCAGCCTGCTTCCCCTGTTTCTTAGCTGATAGATCTTGGAAGTATTGCTTAATTTCTGTAATTCTCAACGTTTTCATCTTCTCAATGGCATCTATATGAGATTGTTGTGCGATTAATAATAAAATAATATTTTTTGGCCGGGCACGGTGGCTCACGTGTGTAATCCCAGCACTTTGGGAGGTGGAGGCCGGCGGATCACCTGAGGTCAG
Organism: Papio anubis; assembly: GCF_008728515.1. NCBI lineage: Eukaryota > Metazoa > Chordata > Mammalia > Primates > Cercopithecidae > Papio > Papio anubis. The sequence goes on from NC_044984.1 coordinate 36,977,204, forward strand.
GAGTTCAAGACCAGCCTGGCCAACTTGGTGAAACCCCATCTCTACTAAAAAATATACAAAAATTAGCCTGGCGTGGTGGCGGGTGCCTGTAATCTCAACTACTCGGGAGGCTGAGGCAGAGAGAATTGCTTGAACCCGGGAGTCGGAGGGTGCAGTGAGCCGAGATCGTGCCACTGCACTCCAGCCTGGGCGAAAGAGCGAGACTGCGCCTCTAAATAAATAAATAAATAAATAATATTTTTTTAAGCACTATGTGCCAGGCACTTTGTAAATCCCTGTACGTAGATACATATTTTAAAGGACTCAAAGTGCTATGCACATGGCCTCATTGACTGCAGATGCTCTTCGATTTAGAATGGGGATACTTCCCGATAAATCCATCTTAAATAAAAAATATCATAAATCGAAAATGCATTTGGTACACCGATAAACCCATCGTAAAGTAGAAAAATCGTAAGTTGAGCCGTTGTAAATCCATAGTCTAGCCCTTCATTTTAAAGACAAGGAAGTTAGGGCCCAAGTTAAATGGTTTTTCTTTAATGAATAGGCCAGGGTTAGAGCTCAGGTATCCTGAGACGGATGTCTTTCACCGCACCTTCTTTCTGATTAACCAAGTCACTCCATTTACATAGCAGTCTCTAAACTCATTGTACTATCTGTACTTTTTGCAAATGTAGCTTCTCATGATTCAGACCCGAATTCGGAAACCAGGAACCACGAGGAGTATGATTGAGGAAAGTATACAAGAGAACGAGATTTGAGGCCTAGTCTTTAACCTCTCAGTAATGCAGTGGGTAAACTCAGCTAAATCACTTCCTTTTTTTCATATGTAAAATAAAGGAGTTAAAACTACTGTCACAACTAAGGTCTCTTACAAGTCTAAGGCATTGTGATGTTTTTAAATGCCTCAACTGGATGGATCCTCAAAGAGACTGATAAGAACTACTCCACTTGCAAAAGTGGTGGCAACAATGTATTTTTAAATAAAAAGAAAACTAAATCAAGCACTCTAAAAATACCCCATGCTGCAAATCACCATTTCACTAGATTGTAACCTCCATCACTAAAAAGTAAGCCGCACCTCTAAATCATGAACAAAAGGGACAAGAATTTTTATTGTCTTTATTGCTGCATCTCCAGCCCCTAGAACAGTGTGACACATAGTGGGCGCTCAATAAATATTCTGAGAATAAATACATCCCCTTATAGCCAGGTTAGCAGGCCATACAATAGTTAGTATTCCCAGCTACTTGGGAGGCTGAGGCAGGAAAATAACTTGGGCCCCGGAGTTCGAGACCAGCCTGAGCAACATAGCAAGACCCTGTTTCTAAAATAAGTAATCAATACGTTCACTTGTGTTACAATTCTTGAATGAGATTTTTTCTTTCATATTGGGATTTACAAACTGTTAGGCATATTGCTTGCAGTGGATGGTCAATAAATGCCAGAATTAACATTTATCCTTCAAAATGAACTTTACAACTCCGCACATCCTTGTCGATGAACCAGGAACCTAGTTTATGTGGAGCACAGAATCACATGCCCTTGCACTATACCAACTGCCTCCCATTTATTGGTGTTTCTCTTAAAAAAAAAAAAAAAAAAAAAAAAAAAAAAAATCTGCCTCTACTAGGCTTACATGGAGACAGTAGTACAGGAGCTATTCCTGCCATTTCACCACAAAAAGCCACACCTTTCCTAAAGTGTTTCTCTGCTAGCTGTAAGAGTGGCTGTTGTGGAGAATAAAGATTTTATTACTAGAGTGGCCTAGGTTCTTACGCAATCAGGTGTCTTTTCAATACATTAACAGAATTCAGTACTTTAGAAATGTAATTTATTAGGGTCACTTGTAAAGTGACAAACACTAACAATCGTTTTAACAATTTAACAATAAAGTGTTGAAGTTTTCTGATTATTTACTTTTTTGTTGTTGTTTGTTTGTTTTTGTTTGTTTTTGTGTGTGAGCCAGTCTCACTCTACTGCCTGCGCTGTAGTACAGTGGTGCCATCATAGGTCACTACAGCCTTGAACTTCTGGGCTCCAGCGATTCTCCTGCCTCCGCCTCCCAAAGTGCTGGGATTCCAGGCATGAGCCACTGTGCCTGTCCTTACCTTAATTTTTAAAAGGTAAATGAGGGCAGACGCAGTGGCTCATGCCTGTAATCCCCATACTTTGGGAGGCTGAGGTGGGTGAATATCTTGAGCTCAGGAGTTGAACGCCAGCCTGGGTCAAAAGGGGAAACCCTGTCTCTACAAAAAATACAAAAATTAGCCGGGTGTGGTGGCATGCACCTGTAGTCCCAGCTATTCGGGAGGCTGAGGTGGGAGGATCGCTTGAATCCAGGAAGCAGAGGTTGCAGTGAGCCAAGATCACACCACTGCACTCTATCCTCAGTGACAGAACGAAGCTCTGTCAAACCAAAAAACAAAAAACAAACAAACAAACAACAACAACAACAAAAACACAAAGGTAAAGCAATCTTTACTTTCCCCAGTTACTGAGGAAGCTGAGAGCTGAGGCAGGGAGGATTACGAAACTGAGCAGGTCAAAACTCCTGTGCAGTGCCAGGCGCAGTGGCTCACACCTGTAATCCCAGCACTTTGGGAGGCTGAGATAGGCGGATCACCTGAGGTCAGGAGTTTGAGACCAGCCTGGTCAACATAGTGAAACCCTATCTCTACTAAAAAACACAAAAATTAGCCAGGCGTGGTGGCACACGCCTGTAATCCCAGCTACTCGGGAGTCTGGGGCAAGGAGAATTGCTTGAACCTGGGGGGCAGAGGTCGCAGTGAGCTGAGATTGTGCCACTGCACTCTAGCCTGGAGGACAGAGTGAGACTCCATCTCAAAAACAAAAACAAAAAACTCCCATGCTGATCAGCTGTGGGATCATGCCTGTGAATAGACACTGCACTCCAGCATAGGCAACATGGCAGGGACTGTCTCTATAAAATAAATAAATTAAAATTAAAGTAATCCCTAGGCCATTGATATAATAATATCCGTTCCCATTCCAATATGCTTCCTAGGAGAGACTGGAATAGGTACTGAAATTGTGCATGTGATTCTGTGTACAGGTGAACCGTAATCTGTTCTCTCTGGAGAATGAATAAAAAGATTGAGAGTCTGTCTTAGATCAAGAGACTGACAGTGGGCCAAGTGCAGTGGTTCACACCTATAATCCCAGCACTTTCAGAGGCCAAGGCAGGAGGGTCTCTTGAGCTCAGGAGTTCAACACTAGCCTGGGCAACATAGCGAAACTTCGTTTCTACTTAAAAAAAAAAAAACAAAAGAAAACATTAGCCTGGTGTGGTGGTGCACGGTCCGTAGTCCCAGCTACTTGGGAGGATCATTTGAGCCCAGAAGATCGAGGCTGCAGTGAGCTATGATAGTGCCACTGCACTGCAGCCTGGGCAACAGAGTGAGACCCTGTCTCAGAAAATTAAAAATTAAAAAAAGGAGACAGCAGGATCTCAGAGGCCGTAGATCTTCTGGTTAGTCTTGGGTTTATTAGCCAAACATAATAACAGCAATAAAAACTATGTATTGATGTTGTATACAGTTATTAGGCAACAGGAACTAATACCTGAAATGAGAAGTACCCTCTTGTTTATTAACTGGAATTTGAGAGAAAATGGGGTACCTAAGGGAGAAATGAGCTATAAACCTTCCCTGAGAGCGGGAACTCAAAGTATAATAGTAAGCTACAATGGTAAAACCAATCATGTTTTGAAAGATGGATTTGTGTGGTTTTTGTTTGGTTGACTGGTATCTAATTTTGTTAGTTATAAAAGTTATATGTCACCAGTTGTACAGTATTTGTTTTCTAGAGTGCCATACCAAAGTACTGCAGACTAGGTGGTATAAACAACAGAAATTTATTTGCTCACAGTTCTGAAACTTAGAAGTCTGCAGTCAAGATGTCAGCAGGGGGCCGGGCGCAGTGGTTCACGCCTGAAATCCCAGCACTTTGGGAGGCCGAGGCTGGCAGATCATGAGGTCAGAAGATCGAGACCATCCTGGCTAACACGGTGAAACCCCGTCTCTACAAAAAATACAAAAAAAATTAGCCAGGCACGGTGGCAGGCACCTGTAGTCCCAGCTACTTGGGAGCCTGAGGCAGGAGAATGGCATGAACTTAGGAGGCGGAACTTGCAGTGAGCTGAGATCACACCACTGTACTCCAGCCTGGGCGACAGAACGAGATTCCATCAAAACAACAACAACAACAACAAAAAAAAAAAAAAAAAAAAAAACCCAGATGTCAGCACAGCAGGGTGATTTCTTCTGAGGCCTCACTCCTTGGCTTGTAGATGACCTGCTTTGTCTTGACTGGTCTTCTCTCTGTGTGTCTGTGTCCTAACCTCCCCTTCTTATAAGGATACTAGTAATTGGATTAGGACTATCCTAATGACCACATTTTAATTTAATCACATCTTTAAAGACTCTGGATTAGGGCTATCCTAATGACCACATTTTAATTTAATCACATCTTTAAAGACTCTTTGAAGACTCCAAATGCAGTCACATTCTAAGATACTGGGGGGTTAGGAGATAAACATACGAATTTTGGGGGAGGGAAAGACGTGGTTCAGCCCATAATACTAGTGTCAAGTTCAGCAAATATATGTGTGTGTGTGTATATATATATATATGTAAATTAACATATCCAGTGCCTTGTTATAACACACCTGGTACAGGTTCGCAATCCTTATCTGAAACCCTTAAAGCTGGATGTGTTTTATAAGTAAGGCATTTGGGAATTTTCAAAAGGCAGTTGACACAAATAATACATAATTACCTAACACTTTGAGTGGGTTCTGAGATAGTGCCTCTTAATCAAACACACTAATATTTCTGAAAAACATAAATATGCATACTAAGTGGGAAAATTAATGTCTGTAAATCATCTCACATCAGTTCTACTCAGGTTTTGCTGCTAAATGATAAAAGATAAAATATAAAAAAGGCTTCAATTTTCAGTGCTTCTTGGATTATGGGATTGTGGACAAAGGATTATGGATCTGTAAAAATTTGAGTAAGAATTAAGATTACAAAAATTAAGATTTAAAATATCCACATTATTTGACCCAGTAATTCTATTTTGACAAATATATCCTAAGGAGACAACCTGAAATGCATAAAAAGTTTTTCCACAGAAATAGCCATGAAATTATTTTAATGTACATTTAAAACAACCTGCATGGTCATCTGAAGAGAAATAGTTAAATAAAGTATGATCTAACCAAAGAACTGGATTTTAAGAAGTCATTAAAAACAATGTTGGTGAATAATTTGTAACAAGAGGCAATGCTTCCGTTGTAATGTTAAGTGAAAAAGGCAGAATCTAAAACTGAATAAGTATATAAAAAGCATAGAAAACATTACAAGGAGACACACCTAAATATTGATGGTGACTTGTCAGTCTCTCAATTTCTTTTTTCTTTTCTTTTCTTTTCTTTCTTTTTTTTTTTTCTTTAAGACAGAGAGTTTTGCTCTTGTCGCCCAGGCTGGAGTGCAATGTTGTGATCTCTACTCACTGCAACCTCCACCTCCTGGGTTCAAGCATTTCTCCTGCCTCAGCCTCCTGAGTAGCTGGGATTACAGGCGCCTGCCATCAGGCCGGGTTAATTTTTTGTATTTTTAGTAGAGATGGGGTTTCGCCATGTTGGTCAAGCTGGTCTTGAACTTCTGATCTCAGGTGATCCACCCACCTCGGCCTCCCAAAGTGCTGGGATTACAGGCATGAGCCACTGTGCCTAGCCTTTTTTTTTTTTTTTTTTTTTTGATTGAGACAGGGTCTTGCTCTGTCACCCAGGCTGGAGTGCAGTGGCGCAATCATGTCTCACTGCAGCCTTAAGTTCCCAGGCTCCACCAATCCTCCCACCTCAGCCTCCCACGTAGCTGGGACCATAGATGCATGCCACTACTCCTGGCTAACTTTTGTATTTTTGGTAAAGACGGGGTTTCACGATGTTTCCCAGGATGGTCTCAAACTTCTAAGCCCAAGTGATCCACTCACCGGAGCCTCCTAAAATGCTAGGATGTACATGCATGAGCCACTATGCCTGGCCCAGTCTCTCAACTTCATTTCAGCACAGTATTGCCCGTTTTTTACAGTTTGCCTCTAGCCTTTTGTTCCTTCCTTGCTCTCAATTCTCTCCCCCTATATTTTTAGCCTTCCACTCATTTTTACTCCCCTTTTTAATTGCTCTCTATGGTATCCCATGGTCTCACCTTAACTAATGGCACCACCAACCAGCGCTCCATTTCTCCTGCATTTCCTCTTTACTCCAAACCAGCCCAACACTAGATTCAAAGTAGCCTCTCGTGTCTACACATTGACTCTCATCCACCTTTCCCAAATCCAGGAAGTAGTGTGATGGGAACATAAGATTCGTTAATGAAGGACAACCTTGAACAGGGAACTGGGAGTCATTGTTTCAAGACTTTATCCCACCCCTCTGAAAGGGGAGCACTGTGGCCCACTGGTGCTGGTGTCTCTGACAAGGTCTTATTCAGCTGGTTCTGCAAATACCAGGAAAACTGCAAAGTGGATTCTGCTTCTGCCAAAGAAAGGAACTGCTGCTGCTGGAGCGATGCTTGGAGGAGCAGGGAGAGGACTGGATGCCAACAAAAGGCCAACAAGAAGCAAACAGAAGAAAAGCAAATGCCGGGGGCGGTGGCTCACACCTGTAATCCCAGCTCTTTGGGAGACCAAGGAGGGTGGATCACCTGAGGTTATGAGTTTAAGACCAGTCTGGCCAACATGGTGAAAACCCGTCTCTACTAAAATACAAAAATTAGCCAGGCATGATGGCGAGTGCCTGTAATCCCAGCTACTCAGGAGGCTGAGATAGGAGAATCGCTTGAACCCAGGAGATGGTGGTTGCAGTGAGCCGAGATCTTACCACTGCACTGCACTCCAGCCTGGAAGGCTGAGCGAGACTCCGTCTCAAAAAAAAAAAAGCAAGTCCCTTCTTTCTCCAGCTGTGCAGCCTCCTGCTGGTACCCCTTGGCTGAGCCAGGTGGAGCAAGAGAACAAAGTGAAAATGGTGTCCCAGAGTATAGCTGAGTACTAGCTCCCATCACAAAGCCGAGTGTAGCATGGAGGGTGGGGTGGGGCTGACGGACGATGACCTCTTTGACCACTCAGCATCACACAAACTTTTCTACACGTATTTAAACTTCTATACAATGAGACATTTCTACCATTCCCCTAGATGCAACTATCCCATATACAAAGACATTCTCATCCACCCCTAAAATGAGGAGACACTGTGCTCCAACAGTCATTATATCCACACTAATGGATATAATCACACCGTCCATCTCCACATTATTTTAATAACTCCTTAAATTCAGTCACAGTCTTAACTGGTTTTCTGTTACTGAAATACTAAATGTTATAGTTTAACCTCCAACAAAACTTATATTAAGTAATAAAAGGAGGCCGAGGAAGAATAAAATAGTTCATACTTACAAATGCACACACATACATGCACACACATAAGCAATGAAGAAAATATATGTAGCTGCTACGTCCTCCTTTCTGTAACTAGTCATGGGACCACAGTTGTTAGTTATAACTGTGTCCCACTAACCATTCCCTGTTACCCCTTACTTCAGTCAAGCCCTTAGCAACGCTGAGTTCTTTGCCTGATGAGGTGACCCAAGCCTTCATTCCTGAAGTGTCTAAATGCTCAGTAGTCCTGACTTGGTTTGGTTACTGAAGTCTCCATTAACTTTTACTATTGGACATTGAAGTACTAAGAGGTACTCTGAAGAATACCCTAGGCTGAAGACATAGTGATTTTTTTCCCCTTCAGTTTTTATTTTAAGTTCCAGGGTACACGTTCAGGATACGCAGGTTTGCTACAAAAGTAAAGTGTGCCATAGTGGTTTCCTGCTCAGATCACCTTGGTATTAAGTCCAGCATCTATCTGTTATTGTTCCTGATGCTCTTCTGCCCAGTAATTCCCACTCCAACAGGCCCCAGTATATGTTGGTCCCCTCCCTGTGTCCGTGTGTTATTATTGTTCAGCTCCCACTTATAAGTGAGAACATGTATGTTTGATTTTCTGTTCCTGCATTAGTTTGTTGATGATAACAGCTTCTAGAGCCAACCATGTCCCTGCAAAGGATATGATCTCGCTCCTTTTTATGACTCATAGTATTCCATGGTGTATATGTACCACATATTCTTTCTCCAGTCTATAATTGATGGACATTTGGATTGATTCCGTGTCTTTGCTATTGTGAATAGTGTTGCCATGAACATAAGCGTGCATGTATCTTTATAATATAATGATTTATATGCCTTTGGGTATATACCCGGTAATAGGATGACTGGGTCAAATGATATTTCTGCCTCTAGATCTTTGAGAAATTGCCACACTGTCTTCTGCAGTAGTTAAACTAATTTACACTCCCACCAACAGTGTAAAAGCATTCCTACTTCTCCACAACCTCACCAGCATCTGTTGTTTCTGGACTTTTTAATAATTGCCATTCTGAATGGCGTGAAATGGTATCTCATTGTGGGTTTGGTTTGCATTTCTCTGACATAGTCATTTTTATCCTTGCAGCGTATCAGTAACCCAATTTTGCCTTGAATCTGGTTCAGTATCCCCATCCAATAAAGCAATGTTCTTTTTTTTTTTTTTTTTTTTTTTTTTGAGACGGAGTCTGGCTCTGTTGCCCAGGCTGGAGTGCAGTGGCCGGATCTCAGCTCACTGCAAGCCCCGCCTCCCGGGTTCACGCCATTCTCCTGCCTCAGCCTCCCGAGTAGCTGGGAGTACAGGCACCCGCCACCTCGCCCGGCTAATTTTTTTTGTATTTTAGTAGAGACAGGGTTTCACCGTGTTAGCCAGGATGGTCTCGATCTCCTGAACTCGTGATCTGCCCGTCTCGGCCTCCCAAAGTGCTGGGATTACAGGCTTGAGCCACCGCGCCCGGCCTAAAGCAACGTTCTTATCTATCTTTAGTTGGATGACACGAGGAGTACTCAATATCCAAGTGGCAATTTCATCATCCAATTCAATAGAACCATTGTTGTGGCCTTTCATGAAAGCATTTCTACTCTGGGAATCAAGACCTCCAGGTTAGTAGGGTGCAATGCTATGGGGATGGAAAGCAAAATTTCTGCAAGTAGGCATAATAGTGAGAACACCCACTCCCATTTCCATCTCTCTCTCTTTTTTTCATACTTTAAATTCTAGGGTACATGTGCATAACGTGCAGGTTTGTTAAATGGGTATACATGCACCATATTGGTTTGCTGCACCCGTCAACTCGTCATTTACATTAGGTGTTTATCCTAATGCTATCCCTCCCACAGCCCCCCACCCCTCTACAGGCCCTGGTGTGTGATGTTTCCCTCCCTGTGTCCACGTGTTCTCATTGTTCAACTTCCATTTATGAGTGAGAACATGTGGTGTTTGGTTTTCTGTCCTTGTGATAGTTTGCTGAGAATGATGGTTTCCAGCTTCATCCATGTCCCTGCAAAGAACATGACCTCATCCTTTTTTATAGCTGCATAGCATTCCATGGTGTATATGTGCCACATTTTCTTAATCCAGTCTATCATTGACGGACATTTGGATTGGTTCCAAGTCTTTGCTATTCTGAATAATGTCACAATAAACACACATGTGCATGTGTCTTTTTAGTAGCATTTATAATCCTTTGGGTATGTACCCAGTAATGGGATTGCTGGGTCAAATGGTATTTCTAGTTCTAGATCCTTGAGGAATCGCCACACTGTCTTCCACAATTAATTTACACTCCCACCAGCAGTGTAAAAGTGTTCCTATTTCTCCACATCCTCTCCAGCATCTGTTTCCTGACTTTTTAATGATTGCCATTTTAACTGGCGTGAGATGGTATCTCATTGTGATTTTGATTTGCATTTCTCTGATGACCAGTGATGATGAGCATTTTTTCATATGTCTGTTGGCTCCATAGATGTTTTCTTTTGAGAAGTGTCCGTTCATATCCTTTCCCAGTTTTTGATGGGGTTGTTTTTTTTCTTGTAAATTTGTTTGAGTTCTTTATAGATTCTGGATATTAGCCCTTTGTCAGATGGGTAGATTGCAAAAATTTTCTCCCATTCTGTAGGTTGCCTGTTCACTCTGATGATAGTTTCTTTTGCTGTGCAGAAGCTCTTTAGTTTAATTAGATCCCATTTGTCTATTTTGGCTTTTTTTTTTTTTTGCCATTGCTTTTGGTGTTTTAGTCATGAAGTCTTTGCACATGCCTACGTCCTAAATGTTATTGTCTAGGTTTTCTTCTAGGGTTTTTATGGTTTTAGGTCTGACATTTAAGTCTTTAATCTATCTTGAATTAATTTTTGTATATGGTGTAAGGAAAGGATCCAGTTTCAGCTTTCTACATATGGCTAGCCAGTTTTCCCAGCACCATTTATTAAATAGGGAATCCATTCTCCAGTGTTTGTTTTTGTCAGGTTTGTCAAAAATCAGATGGTTATAGATGTGTGGTGTTATTTCTGAGGTCTCTGTTCTGTTCCATTGGTCTATATATTTGTTTTGGTACCAGTACCATGCTGTTTTGGTTACTGTAGACTTGTAGTATAGTTTGAAGTCAGCTAGCATGATGCCTCCAGCTTTTTTCTTTTTGCTTAGGATTGTCTTGGCTATGTGGGCTCTTTTTTTGGTTCCATATGAACTTTAAAGTAGTTTTTTCCAATTCTGTGAAGAAAGTCATTGGTAGCTTGATGGGGATGGTATTGAATCTATAAATTACCTTGGGCAGTATGGCCATTTTCATGATATCGATTCCTGCTATCCATGAGCATGGAATGTTCTTCCATTTGTTTGTGTCCTCTTTTATTGCATTGAGCAGTGGTTTATAGTTCTCCTTGAAGAGGTCCTTCATATCCCTTGTAAGTTGGATTGCTAGGTATTTTATTGTCTTTGCAGTAATTGTGAATGGGAGTTCACTCATGATTTGGATCTCTGTTTGTCTGTTATTGGTATATAGGAATGTTTGATTTTTGCACATTGATTTTGTATCCTGAGACGTTGCTGAAATTGCATATCAGCCTAAGGAGATTTTGGGCTGAGACAATGGGGTTTTCTAAATATACAATCATGTCATCTGCAAACAGAGACAATTTTACTTCCTGTTTTCCTAATTGAATACCCTTTATTTCTTTCTCTTGCCTGATTTTCCTGGCCAGATCTTCTAACACTATGCTGAATAGGAGTGGTGAGAGAGGGCGTCCTTGTCTTGTGCTGATTTTCAAAGGAATGCTTCCAGTTTTTGCCCATTCAGTATGATATTGGCTGTGGGTCTGTCATAAATAGCTCTTATTATTTTGAGATACGTTGCATCAATACCTAGTTTATTGAGAGTTTTTAGCATGAAGCGCTGTTGAATTTTGTCAAGGGCCTTTTCTGCATCTATTGAGATAATCACGTGGTTTTTGTCGTTGGTTCTGTTTACGTGATGGATTATGTTTACTGATTTGTGTATGTTGAACCAGCCTTGCATCCCAGGGATGAAGCCCACTTGATCATGGTGGATAAGCTTTTTGATGTGCTGCTGGATTCAGTTTGCCAGTATTTTATTGAGGATTTTTGCATCGATGTTCATCAGGGATATTGGCCTAAAATTCTCTTTTTTTGTTGTGTCTCTGCCAGGCTTTGGTATCAGGATGATGCTGGCCCATAAAATGAGTTAGGGAGGATTCCTTTTTTTTCTATTGATTGAAATAGTTTCAGAAGGAATGGTACCAGCTCCTCTTTGTACCTCTGGTAGAATTCGGCTGTGAATCTGTCTTGTCCTGGACTTTTTTTTGTTGGTAGGCTATTAATTATTGCCTCAATTTCAGAACCTGTTACTGGTCTACTCAGAGATTCAATTTCTTCCTGGTTTAGTTTTGGAATGGTGTATGTGTCCAGGAATTTATCCATTTCTTCTAGATTGTCTAGTTTATTTGCATAGAGTTTTTAATAGTATTCTCTGATGGTAGTGTGTTTCTGTGGGATCGGTGGTGATATCCCTTCTATCATTTTTTATTGCATCTTTTTTATTCTTCTCTCGTTTCTTCTTTATTAGTCTTGCTAGCGGTCTATCTATTTTGTTGATTTAAAAAAAAAACAGTTCCTGGATTCATTGAGTTTTTGAAGGGTTTTTTGTGTCTCTATCTCCTTCAGTTCTCCTCTGATCTTAGTTATTTCTTGCCTTCTGATCGCTTTTGAATTTGTTTGCTCTTGCTTCTCTAGTTCTTTTAATCGTAATGTTATGGTGTTGATTTTAGATCTTTCCTGCTTCCTCTTGTGGGCATTTAGTGCTATAAATTTCCCTCTACACACTGCTTTAAATGTGTCCCAGAGTTTCTGGTACATTGTGTCTTTGCTCTCATTGGTTTCAAAGAACATCTTTATTTCTTCCTTCACTTCGTTATTCACCCAGTAGTCATTCAGGAGCAGGTTGTTCAGTTGCCATATAGTTATGTGGTTTTGAGTGAGTTTCTTAATCCTGAGTTCTAATTTGATTTCACTGTGGTCTGAGAGACAGTTTGTTGTGATTTCTGTTCTTTTGCGTTTGCTGAGGAGTGTTTTACTTCCAATTATGTGGTCAATTTTAAAATAAGTGCAATGTGGTGCTGAGAAGAATGTATATTCCTTTGATTTGGGGTGGAGAGTTCTGTAGATGTCTATTAGGTCTGCTGGGTCCAGAGCTGAGTTCAAGTTCTGGACATCCTTGTTAACCTTCTGTCTTGTTGATCTGTCTAATATTGACAGTGGGGTGTTAAAGTCTCCCATTATTAATGTCTGGGAGTCTAAGTCTCTTTGTAGGTCTCTAAAGACTTGCTTTATGAATCTGGGTGCTCCTGTATTGGGTGCATATATATTTAGGCTAGTTAGCTCTTCTTGTTGAATTGATCCCTTTACCATTATGTAATGGCCTTCTTTGTCTCTTTTGATCTTTGTCAGTTTAAAGTCAGTTTTATCAGAAACTAGGATTGCAACCCCTGCTTTTTGTTTTTGTTTTGTTTGTTTGCTTTCCATTTGCTTGGTAGATCTTCCTCCATCCCTTTATTTTGAGCCTATGTGTGTCTTTGCATGTGAGATGGGTCTCCTGAATACAGCACACCGATGGGTCTTGACTCTTTATCCAATTTGCCAGTCTGTGTCTTTTAATTGGGGCATTTAGCCCATTTACATTTAAGGTTAATATTGTTATGTGTGAATTTGATCCTGTCATTGTGATGTTAGTTGGTTATTTTGCCCATTAATTGATGCAGTTTCTTCATAGCATTGATGGTCTTTACAATTTGGCGTGTTTTTGTAGTGGCTGGTACTGGTTGTTCCTTTCCATGTTTTGTGCTTCCTTTGGGAGTTCTTGTAAGGCAGGACTGGTGGTGACAAAATCTCTCAGCATTTGCTTGTCTGTAGAGGATTTTATTTCTCCTTCAGCTTAGTTTGGCTGGATATGAAATTCTGGGTTGAAAATTCTTTTCTTTAAGAATGTTGAATGTTGGCCCCCACTCTCTTCTGGCTTGTAGGGTTTCTGCCGAGAGATCCACTGTTAGTCTGATAGGCTTCCCTTTGTGGGTAACCTGACCTTTCTCTCTGGCTGCCCTTAACATGTTTCCTTCATTTCAACCTTGGTGAATCTGACAACTACATGTCTTGGGGTTCCTCTTCTCGATGAGTGTCTTTGTGGTGGTCTCTGTATTTCCTGAATTTGACTGTTGGCCTGCCTTGCGAGGTTGGGAAGTTCTCCTGGATAATATCCTGAAGTGTGTTTTCCAACTTGGTTCCATTCTCCCATCACCTTCGGGAACACCAATCAAATGTAGATTTGGTCTTTTCACATAGTCCCATATTTCTTGGAAGCTTTGCTTGTTTCTTTTCCCTCTTTTTTCTCTAATCTTTTTTTCTTGCTTTATTTCATTAATTTGATCTTCAATCACTGATACCCTTTCTTCCACTTCATCGAATCAGCTATTAAAGCTTATGCATGCGTGACAAAGTTTTCATGCTGTGACTTTCAGCTCCATCAGGTCATTTAAGACATTCTCTACACTGTTTATTCTAGTTAGCCACACATGTAACCTTTTTTCAAGGTTTTTAGCTTCCTTGCGGTGGGTTAGAGCATGCTCCTTTAGCTCTGAGACATTTGTTATTACCAACCTTCTGATGCCTACTTCTGTCAATTCATCAAACTCATTCTCCATCCAGTTTTGTTCCTTGCCAGTGAGGAGCTGCGATCCTTTGGAGAAGAGGCACTCTGGCTTTGGGAATTTTCAGCTTTTCTGCTCTGGTTTCTCCCCATCTTTGTGGTTTTATCTTTGGTCTTTGATGTTGGTGATCTACAGATGGGGTTTTGGTGTAGATGTGCTTTTTGTTAATGTTGATGCTGTTCCTTTCTGTTTGTTAGTTTTCCTTCTAACAGTCAGGTCCCTCAGCTGCAGGTCTGTTGGAGTTTGCTGGAGGTCCACTCCAGACCCTGTTTGCCTGGGTATCACCAACGGAGGCTGCAGAACAGCAAATATTGCTGCCTGATCCTTCTTCTGGAAGCTTCATCCCAGAGGGGAACCTGCCTGTATGAGGTGTCTGTTGGCCCCTACTGGGACGTGTCTCCCAGTCAGGCTACATGGGGGTCAGGGACCCACTTGAGGAGGCAGTCTGTCCGTTCTCAGAGCTCGAACACCATGCTGGGAGAACTGCTGCTCTCTTCAGAGCTGTCAGACAGGGACATTTAGGTCTGCCGAAACTGTCTGCTGCCTTTTGTTCTGATATGCCCTGCCCACAGAGGTGGAATCTACAGCAAGGCAGTAGGCCTTGCTGAGCTGCGGTGGGCTCCACCCAGTTCAAGCTTTCTGGCCTCCTTGTTTACACTCAGTTGGAAATGCAGAAATCACCTGTCTTCTGCGTCAATCTCGCTGAGAGCTGCAGACCAGAACTGTTCCTATTCAGCCATCTTGAAACTTACCCTTTTTTTTTTTTTTGAGATGGAGTCTTTCTCTGACACTCAGACTGGAGCACAGTGGCACAATCATGGTTGGCTGCAACCTCTGACTCCTGGGTTCAAGCCATTCTCCTGCCTCAGCCTCCCCAGTAGCTGGGATTACAAGCATGAACCACCATGCCTGGCTAGCTTTTGTATTTTTAGTAGAGACAGGATTTTACCATGTTGCCCAGGCTGGTCTCAAACTCCTGACCTCAAGTGATTTGCCCACCTTGGTCTCCCAAAGTGCTGGGATTACAGGCATGAGTCACCATGCCCAGCCCCATTTCCATCTCTTGATTCTTGTATTTATTCTGGCTGTAGGAAAGACAGCACCACATATTGGTCTCTGATTCAAAACACACACTGCCTCTTGTAAGATAGCATGGCTTTCTTTCAGGACATTGTCTTTAAACCAACTGAGTCTTCCGTAAGCCATTACACTTTTCTACTAGGCCAGATGTTTCTGGGTGAAGGAATACATGGTATGACCTGTAAATTTTATGGGCATAATCCCATCGTTGTATTTCTTTTGCTGTGAAATAATCACAAGCACTGTTGTGCAGAATACAATTAAAATGAATAAGGCATTTCATGAGTCCATGAATAGTGGTGCCAGTATTATAGGCAGGGAAGGTAAGTCCATATTCAGAATATGTGTCTATTCCAGTGAAAAGATCTCTGTCCACTTCCATGAGGGAAACAGTCCAATATAATCAACCGACCACCAGGTGGCTGGCTAACTTGTCTCCCCAAGGAAGGGTGCCAAATTAGAGACCCAGTGTTGGTTTTTGCTGTTGGCCAGTTAGTATTGTTAGCAGTAGCAATGTAGCTAGGCTATAAGGTCAGCCTTTGTGAGAACATCATATTGCTGAGCCCATGCAAAGCCTCTATTCTGGACAACATGACCAGTTTGCACATGGGTCCATTGAGAGATCACTAGGGTGACTGGGGAAAGTGGCTGACTGACATCAAGAGAATGAGTCATTTTGTTCATCTGATCATTAAAAGTTTCCTCATCAGATGGTGCCGTTTGATGAGTATCTACATGGGGCACAAATGTATTCACGTGGAGTGTTTCAAGCATCCTGAAAGGTCCATCCATCCACATACCTCTTCCTTAGATCTTCTTCTATCAATCTTCCAATCTTGTCCTCTCTGAGTCCTTGATCATCCAGCCCAAATGTTAGCAACTGCCCATGAATCAGTGCTGATCCACACTTCTGACCATGATTCAGTCCAGACAAGGTGGACAACAAAGCACGTTGCTCTAAATTATGCTCATTAGGAGAATTTCCCTCTACTCCTGCCCTTCAAGGCCACCTCTCATTGGGACCGTAATGATGTAACCATCCACCTCTGGTTGGTAACAGTACATCATGTACAACCATTTGTATACCAGGCCTGGGATTTTCCCCTCTCAATCAGTTGTAAGAAACTCCTTATAAAGTAATAGATATGAGTTGAGAGAGGAACAGTTGCTGTTGAAGGACTCTTCATGGAATTACCTATTTCCTATTTCTGCATAAGTCTGATATATGCCATTTCCACTTGATGACAGATTGCTGCCATGTGTATCCAACCTTATGGCTTGGTGGTCCAGATAGCACCCATTTCATAAAGGGAAGCTCAGTTAACATTGCCACTTGATGTCCCATAGTTAGGCATTCAGTCTCTACCCAGGGCTAAATAGCCAGACGAGGGCTGTTTCTGAAAAGCTCAAATAATTATTTGCAGAAAAGGGCGTGGATTTGGTCCAAAGCCATAGAGGTCTATATGATGATTTTCCTGTGATACAAAGGGTATCGGCTTACTATATAATAGAGTTAGAATTTTATATGTAGAGCCATTTCAGTATTCAATATCGCCACTCCCAGGGGTAATTTTTATTTTCTTGTTAGAAAACTTTTGTTTAAAATATGTTGTTTTGGGCCAGGAGCAGTGGCTCATGGCTGAAATCCCAGCACTTTGGGAGGCCAAAGCAGATCATGAGG
Organism: Papio anubis; assembly: GCF_008728515.1. Classification (NCBI taxonomy): domain Eukaryota; kingdom Metazoa; phylum Chordata; class Mammalia; order Primates; family Cercopithecidae; genus Papio; species Papio anubis. The sequence goes on from NC_044984.1 coordinate 36,994,179, forward strand.
TCAGGAGTTCGAGATCAACCTGGCCAACATGGTGAAACCCTGTTTCTACTAAAAATGCAAAATTTAACTGGGCATAGCGGCAGGAGCCTGTAATCCCAGCTACTTGGGAGGCTGAGGCAGGAAAATTATTTGAACCTTGAAGGCGGAAGTTGCAGTGAGCCGAGATCGCACCACTGCTCTCCAGCCTGGGCAACACAAGCAAAACTCCATCTCAAAAAAAAGTGCTATTTTAGTCAGATGCAGTGGCTCACGCTTGTAATCCCAGCACTTTGGGAGGCCAAAGCAAGTGGATCACCTGAAGTTAGGAGTTTGAGATCAGCCTGGCCAACATGGTGAGACCCCATCTCTACTAAAAATACAAAAGTTAGCTGGGCGTAGTGGCCTGTGCCTGTAATCCCATCTACTCGGGAGGCTGAAGCAGGATAATTGCTTGAACCCGGGAGGCGGAGGTTGCAGTGAGCTGAGATGCACCACTGCACTCCAGCCTGGGCAACAGAGAGAGACTCCATCTCAAAAAAATAAAATAAAATAAAAATGTTATTTTTATCTTCAGATCTTCCTCAAAATTCTACTCCGGTTTCTATTGGCCTTATTATTTTATGTCAACTTTTCCTTCACTTTCCTTCTCCTATTGTGTTTTTTCTTGTATTTTCTTCCTTTTGTTTCTGCGGATATTGCCTTTTCCATCGACCTTTTCCAAGTTTTTCTCATTTCTGTTAATTTTCTATTTGACACACTTAATTTCTGCTCCTTAGTCTTCCTATTCTTTCTTGCCTCCACTTTTGTCTGTCTGCATTTTTTAATCAATTACATTTTATTTCTACTAGTTCTTACTAGTGCCATTTAAAGAATCTAACACATGCCCCTGAGATAAGATTTTTTATTCATCCTTGTAGAGCTGAAAGGATTCCAGTGGAAAAGATACCAGTGGAAAAACTTATGCAGTACACGTGAATATTTAATATAGTGTGGTTGAATTAGTTGTTGAAAAGGTCAAAGTTCAATATTTCTAAAAATCAGAGAGAGTCCCCAAAGGCAAAATTCTTATTTCTGTATGGTCATAGTGCATCACTAACCTTGAGCACCCTTGCAAATCTGCAACTTTAGATATTAAAAAGAGAAAGCAACTCTATATGCATACCCTACAGCCAGGTATGTTAATGTGTTGTATTTATTATACAACACAGCTTTTTAATAAACTCCACAGTTGTAAAGATTTCATCTCTGATCATATATTAAGCAGTTTTATAAGCTTCCAGTTCAAAATATAAATACTGTAGTTACACTTAGAACACCCTCTAGTAAAGTCAAACATATTTTAAACATTCTTACATGAAGATGTTTGACCCAGAAAAGTCTACTGTAACATATCTGAAAAATTTTTAAGCACCTAAAATTTCTCTACCAATAGCACAAACACAGTTGTAATATCAAATTTCTCAGTAGTGAAAATAATATTTTCCTGAGACATAATCTTGGATAGTGATATTTAAGGAGAAAGTTCAATCTGTGGTCATATACATCTTCACAAGAAAATAATTGAACTAACATTGGCTTTTGCAGTAATGTAAATAAAACTCCAGTGATTCCTGAAAGATTTCTTGTAATACACACGTTGCCATTTGAATAATACATTTCATTAGCAAATTATATTCTAGAAGCAAACTCATCTTATCATATAAGTAATATAATTAAGATATCTTACATGTTATATGTTACTTAACATTTCTTTTAAAAATTGTTTTCTTTATTTTTGGTAGACATGGAGTCTGGAATTGCTGGGCTGAAGTGACCCTCCTGTCTCAGCCTCCCGAAGTGTTGAGATTACAGGCATGAGCAACCACACCTGGCCTTACTTAACATTCATTAAATTAAACATATATATATATACACACTGTTTTTTTTTTTTTTTTTTTTTTTTTTTGAGACAGAGTCTCTCTCTGTCACCCAGGCTGGAGTGCAGTGGCATGATTTTAGTTCACTGCAACCTCTGCCTGCCAGGTTCAAGAGATTCTCCTGCCTCAGCCTCCCTGAGTAGCTGAGATTACAGGTGTGCACCACCCACCTGGTTACTTTTTTTTTTCTTTTTTAGTAGAGATGGGGTTTCTTCATGTTGGTCATGCTCGTCTCGAACTCCTGACCTGAAATGATCCACCCACCTCAGCCTCCCAGAGTGCTGGGATTACAGATGTGAGCCACCGTGCCTGGCCAGGATTAAATATATTTAAAATTTTTAATATGAATAAATTTGTTAAGAAGCAAAAACCAGTGGTTGGGGCATTATCTATAGCCAGTGTAAAAAGAAAAAATTATTCAATGATACCTGCTGAAGCACAGTAAGGGAGATTTTATTCAGGACCACTGTGATAGGCAGAGGGACCACCACAATGATGTCTCGCAGTGGGAAAGTGAGACTGGGCTCAACTTCAATAACAGCATGGTGGGAATATATAGCCAAGCAGCACAGTGGGGGTCAGTAGGTAGAAAATTACAAAGAAGAAACCTCAGGGGTAAAGAGGATTCAAGCTAAACCAAACTAACAGGAATTTTGCCGAAGACAGGCCAGGGTGACCGGATATCACCTGGGGAATGGAGAGAACGAGGAACTTGATCAGATATTGAAGATTATCAGATATCATGAATGAGGGCAGCTCCTGCCAAATTCACTCAGCAGGGTTCTTTGCTAAAACTGGATTTTACGGCCGGGCGCGGTGGCTCAAGCCTGTAATCCCAGCACTTTGGGAGGCCGAGACGGGCGGATCACGAGGTCAGGAGATCGAGACCATCCTGGCTAACACGGTGAAACCCCGTCTCTATTAAGAAATACAAAAAAAAAACTAGCCGGGCGAGGTGGCGGGCGCCTGTAGTCCCAGCTACTCGGGAGGCTGAGGCCGGAGAATGGCGTGAACCTGGGAGGCGGAGCTTGCAGTGAGCTGAGATCCGGCCACTGCAGTCCAGCCTGGGTGACAGAGCGAGACTCCGTCTCAAAAAAAAAAAAACAAAACAAAACTGGATTTTACAAGAAAGTGGACAAATGGGCCTAGCAGAAGGTTAAGAAGCCTGACTAAAGTTTGGCCAAGCGAGGGATCTTTGTCACCAGATTGCCAGGATTCAAATTCTGCTTCTGAAACTTATTAGCTGTGTAACCTTGGGAAAATTACTTAACCCACGGCGCAGCTTTCACATCTATAAAATGAAACTAATAATAATACATACTTACAGGATTATTACGAGGGTTAAACAACTTAATATATGTACAGCCCTTAGGAAAAATGCCTTTTAGCTGGGTGTGGTCACATGCACGTGAAGTACCAGCTACTAGGGAGGCTGAGGCAGGAAAATCTCTTGAACCTGGGAGATGGAGGTTGCAGTGAGCTGAGATAGCACCACTGCACTCAGCCTGGGTGACAAAGAGATGCTTTGTCTTGAAAAAGAAAGAAGAAAGAAAGAAAGAAAGAAAGAAAGAAAGAAAGAAAGAAAGAAAGAAAAGAAAGAAAGAAAGAAAAAGAAAGAAAGAAAGAAAGAAGGGAAGGAAAGGAAGGAAGGAAGGAAGGAAGGAAGGAAGGAAGGAAGGAAGGAAGGAAGGAAAGAAAGAAAGAAAGAAAGAAAGAAAGAAAGAAAGAAAGAAAGAAAGAAAGAAGAAGGAAAGAAAGAGACAGAGAGAAAGAGAGAAAGAGACAGAGAGAAAGAAGAAAGAAAGAGAGAGACAGAAAGAAAGAGAGAAAGAAAGAGAGAAAGAAAGAAAGAAAAAGAAAGAAAGAAAGAGCACCCAGCACTTACATGTAATATCTAAGTGCCAGCTGTTTTTCTGAGGCAGCTCAACACAATAGCTAGACTCTAGAGCCAAACTGACAGTTTCTAATCCCAGCGCTACTACTTTCTACTTGAATATTAGAGAAGTTACTTAAGTATCCTGTGCCTCAATTTCCTCACCTATCAAATGGGAGTGATAACAGTACTTGCCAGGAGGCAGAGGTTGCAGTGAGCCGAGATCGCGCCACTGCCCTCCAGCCTGGGCAACAGAGCGAGACACCGTTAAAAAAAAAAAAAAAAAAAAAAAAAGAATTATTGTGGGTTGATAACACAAAGTACTGTGGCTGGTACAGTAAGTTCTATGCAAATGTTTGCTTTTACCTGCCTTACCTGAGTGCCACTGGGGCTTGAAAAGGCGCATTGCTCTTTTTCTTTCCTCTGATTCATGGAAACCCAAACAGCTTGGTGGAATTGTCAGGTAGCCCATCCTCCGTGGACTCACTGAATACTCCCATGGGACAGCTAGGCCAACTGCCAGGATTCGTTCTGCCTAGGGTGCCCTGTCCCTAGGCAAAAGAACAATTCATGCTGGGCACGGTGGCTCACGCCTGTAATCTGAGCACTTTGCAGGCTGAGGCAGGAGAATCACCTGAGGTCAGGAGTTTGAAACAAGCCTGGCTAATATGGCAAAACCCTGTCTCTACTAAAAGTACAAAAATTATCCTGGCGTGGTGGTGGGCACCTGTAATCCCAGCTACTTGAGAAGCTAAGGTACAAGAATCACTTAAACCCGGGAGGTGGAGATTGCAGTGAGTCGAGATCACACCACTGCACTCCAGCCTGGGCAACAGGGCGAGACTCTATCTCAATAATTAAAAAAAAAAAAAAAAAAATCGTGCAAAAGAACAATGATCATTATTTATATTTTATTTTAGAGACAGAGTCTCACTTTGTCACCCAAGCTGAAGTCCAGTGGCATAAACATGGCTCACTGCACTCTGACCTCCATCCAGGCTTAGGCCATCGTCCTGCCTCAGCCTCTTGATTAGCTGGGACTACAGGTTCACGCCACCACATCTGGCTAATTTTTGTATTTTTTGTAGAGATGGGGTTTCGCCATGTTGCCCAGGCTGGTCTTGAACTCTGGTGCTCAAGCAATCCACCCGCCTTAACCTCCCAAAATGCTGGGGTTACAGGCATAAGCCACCGCACCCAGCCTATTTATATAAATTAAAACAACAAGGAGAGAGGTATAGAATCAGCTGAAGGTTGTAACATATTTCAGTTGTCTCCAGTTCTACTCTGCAACTGTTTTTTATCTAAGTATTTTTTGTGTCTAAATATTTCTCCAAGTATTTATCACTTACGTCTTCTGGACCTCAATTTTCTCATTCGCAAAATGAAAGGATTGTACTCAAAAATCTCTCACGATTGTTCTTGGTATGAAATTCTAAAATTCTAGCATTCTATCCACATGATACATAGTGTTTGGGTGCGGTGTGGCCTAGGAGAGATGAAATCTTAGTTTCTATTTGAATCAAGGCCAAAACTCAAATGCCACTGTTGGTGACAGCTGCCTAAACTGTAGATCTCAACAAACCTTATACTCTCTTGTTACTATGAAGGGAAAGCACCAAAATAAATTGTAACCTTTACAGTGATATGTATTTCTATGGCTAAATTGCTATAAAACTCCTGAACGACTTGAAAACAACAGAAAGTTACAGGCCTGAAAGTTTCTAAAATTGTCTCAAATCCAAGCATAAATTTTAAGTTTAAATGAGGCATATATTACACACACATACACACATACACATATGTAAAAGTGCTTTGTAGAGTTGATACATTTTGCAAATGTAAGATGTGATCATGTATAAAATCAATCTGGTCTTATTTTAATAGAAGAGCTTTATAATAATAACTTGTGGAGATTGAAATCTCTAGTTATTTAGCAAGCATAGAGAAATTCTTTCTTCTAAACTGACATCAAAGCATTTCTAGTTAATAAGATGTCCAAGTAAGATTTCATGTATATGAAGTCATGCCAGTTGCCAGGAAGAGAAGCAGCTTTACTTTGAGGGTTTTGAGTTTCCACATTTGCTTTTAGCTTCTTTGCCAGAGGCACATACTTCTCGTCCACCCCAACAAATTTCTATGATGTTTTTAATAGCAAGGCATTTTTCCACTGCCTTTTTCAGATTGCAGAATGATTAATTGGTTGGCAAAATTTGTTGATCTATTATTATGACCCCTAGTTTATCATGTAATGATTAATTCTGTAGTATTCTTTAAAACATGGCTTGAGTTCATCTTCGTAGCAATACAGTGATCTATTTACCAATGTATATTTATTTGAAATATGATTTTTTGTACAAAACCATATTATCATGCCTGAAACAATACAACATTAGCACACCTCTTCACATATTCTGCAGCATCTGTTTTGATATGTTTCTTGATCATATATTCACTCTTTCACTAATCACTACAGAAGATCTCTAGATTATTATTAACCAAGGTTTTCATTATCATATATATGCGATCATTTTCCACAACTTGTATTTCATTTCATATAGTAAAATTCACACATCTATGAATTTTGACTAATGCATTCAGTCATGTAACCACCAGCACTGTCAAGATATAAAATTATTCCATCATCCAAAAATATTCTCTCATGCTACTCCTTTGTAGTCAGCCCTTTTCCCTAACTCTAACCAGTGGCAACTACTGATCTGATCTCTACCCCTAGAGTTGCTTTTTCCAGAATGTCATTCAAATGAAATCATACAGCATGTTGCCCTTCCTGTCTAGCTTCTTTCACCTAAAATAATGCATTTGAGATTCCTTAATGGGGTTGCTTGTATCAATATCTTATTCCTTTTTGTTGCAGAATAGTATTCCTTTATATGTATGTACCCCAGTTTGTCGATTCATTCCCCAGTATAAGGACATCTGGGTTGTTTCCAGTTTTTGGTGATTATGAATAAAGCTGCAATAAACATTTGCATGCAGTATTCTGTGTGACTGTAAGTTTTCATTTCTCTTGGGTAAATATTTTGGAGTGGGATTGCTGATCACATGGTATTTTATATTTAAATTTGTAAGAAACTTCCAAACTTTTTCTCAAGCTAGCTGTACCATTTTTCACTCCCCCTAGCTATGTATGAGAGTTCTGGTTGTCCCAAATACTCATGAACATTTAATACTGTCAATCTTTATTTTACTATAGCCATTCGCTAGCATCTCATTGTGATTTCAATTTGTATTTCCTTTTTGACAAATAATGTTGAACATTTTTCCATCAGCTTATTAGCTGCTCATATATCTTCTTTAGTGTGGCATCTATTTGAAACTTTTCCTCATTTTAAAACAGCAGGTTGCTTGTTTTCTTACTATTGAGATTTTTGAAAATTGAGGTAATATGTATATAACATAATATTTAACTTTTTAACCTTTCATAAGCATACAATTCAGTGGCATTAATATACTCACAGTGTTTTATAACCATCACCAACGTCTATACTCAATCATCCCCAACCAAAACCTGTACTCATTAAATAATGACCTCCCTCTTCGCCCTAGTATCCCCCAACCCCACCTCCCAGACCCTAGTAACCTCTATTCTACTTTCTGTGTCTATTAATTTTCCAATTCTAAGTACCTCATGTAAGTGGTATCATACAATATTTGTCCTTCTGTGTCTGGCTCATTTCACTAAGCATGTTTTCAAAGTCCACCCATGTTGTGGCATATATCAAAATTGCGTTCCACTTTATGGCTTATTAACGTTTTGCTGAATCTATTTAGCAAGTCTTAAGTGCTCCTTTTATGCACTGCTTTCAAGTCCTTTTTCAGATATATATATACACACACACGCACGCATATATATCTATACGCACACACATGTATATACATATACATATATATATATATATATTTTGAGATAGGGTCTCACCCTATCACCTAGGCTGGAGTGCAGTGGTGCCATAACAGCTCACTACAGCCTTGACCTCCTTGGCTCAATCAATTCTCCCACCTTTGACTCCCAAGTAGCTAGGACTATAGGTGTGTACCACCACGCCTGGCAAAATTTTGATTTTTTGTAGAAACAGGGTCTCACTATGTTGCCCAGGTGGATCTTGAAACTCCTGGCCTCAAATTATCTTCCCAAGTCAGCCTCCCAAAGTGCTGGGAGCCACCATGCCTGACCCAGATATTTAATTTGTAAATATTTTCTCCCAAACTGTTGCTTGTCTTATTATTTTCTTTGGAGTTTTTCAAAGAGGCAAAAAAATTTAATTTTTATGAAGTCCAATGTATCAATTTTTTTCCTTTTAAGGACTATGACTTTGATGTCATATTTAAGAACTCCTTGCCTAATCCAATATCAAAAAGATTTTCTGTGTTTTCTTCTAAAGTTTTAAAGTTCTACGTTTAGGTCCCTGATCCATTTTGAGCCAATTTTTATATAAAATTTAAGGTATGGATTGGGCTTATGTTTTACATGTGGATCAAATTGTTCCAGAACAATTTGTTGGAAACATTAACTTTTCTCCATTGAATTTCCTAGTAAAAAATCAATTGACTACATTTTTGAGGATTTATTGCTAGACTCTCTATTATATTCTATTGATCTATGTGTCTATTCTTTTGCCAAAACCACACTGTCTTGATTACTGTAGATTTACAGTAAATCTTGACATCAGATAGTGTGAGTCCTTCAACTCCCTTCTTTTTCAAAATTGTTTTGACTATTCTATTTCCTTCGCCTTTACAAATAAATGCTAGAATCACCTTGTTGATATCTACAGGAAATCCTGCTGAGGCTGGGATTGAGGTTGGGGTGAATCCATAGATCAACTTGGTGAGAACTGATTTTAGCATTTGTGATTATTTTTGGATGTAACTCTCTGATTCAAAATTTCTGCAATAAATCCTTCACTTCTACTAAATAAAACATGATATTGTTTTGTCTTAATGAACCTAATACAAGTATTTGAAATCAATTTCTTTCTGTATCAGTTGAGTTGTATGCAGGTGATTTGTGTTGTAATGAATTATTTTTAGCTACTAAGTTTTAGTGATAGAAAGCTATAGTCATTTTTAATTTATGGATTTAGTTATATTATTATTATTTGAATGATGATGCTCTTTTTTGTTTTGGAACTATTTAGATCTTTACATGAGCTTAAGTTGTTATCTATTTATTTGTTGTGGTAAAATACACATTACAATTTACCGTTTTAACTGTTAAGTGTAAAATTCAGTGGCATTAAGTATATTCACATTGTTGCACAACCATCACCACCATCTATCTCCAGAACTTTTTTCATCTCCCCAGACTGAAACTCTGTACCAGTTAAACAATAACTCCCAATTTCCCTCAGTCCCTGGTAACCACCATTCCACTTTCTATCTCTATGAATTAGACTACTTCAAGTACCTCATATCAGTGGAGTCACACCATATTTATCCGTCTGTGACTGGCTTATTTCAGTTAGCATGTCTTCGAGGTTCATATATATTGTAGCATGTGTCAGAATGTCCTTCCTTTTGAAGGCTGAATAATATTCCATTATATGTACACACTACATTTTGTTTAGCTATTGATCTGTCCATGGATCCATGGACGCTTGGGATTACTTTCACCTTTTGGCTATTGGGAACAATACTGCTATGAACACTGGTGTATATACACAGCTTTTCAGTTCCTGCTTTCAATTTTTTGCATTCCACAAAGTAGAATGGCTAGATCATATCATAATTCTTTGTTTAATGTATATATATATATATATATTTTGAGACAGAGTCTTGCTCTGTCACCCAGGCTGGAGTGCGGTGGTGCCGTCTTGGCTCACTGCAACCTCTGCCTCCCTGGTTCAAATGATTCTCCTGCTTCAGCCTTGGGAATATCTGGGACTCCAGGTGGGCACCACCACGCCTGGCTAATTTTTGTATTTTTAGTAGAGATGGGGTTTCACCCTGTTGCCCAGGCTGGTCTCAAACTCCTGGCCTCAAGTGATCTGCCCGCCTCAGCTTCCCAAGGTGCTGGGATTACAGGCATGAGCCACCGCACCTGGCCCTATGTTTCATCCTTTGAGGAACTGCCATACTAATGAGCTAAAGTCTTATTTGATCTACTTGTTTAACATTGCTTTTTATGTTATTGTCAGATTATGAGTAGTATGTAGAAAAGGAAATGAATTTTAGACATTAGTGAATGATATTGTAGACAGTGGGGAAAGTCAAGAAAAATATAAAGGAGATACTCTTCAAGGAAGGAATTTGAACGTCTTGCACTTATGTCATAGGATCATTGGAATGTCACTCTTCCAGCAGGAAGCCTCTGTGGCAGGTGGTGCCCTTACCTGAGTTTTGCTCAAGCCTGCTGAGCTCATTCCACCCATTTGGCCTGGCAGGCTGAGCTCGTCTCATGCTACCAGCCCAGATCCCATGCCTGCCAAAAGCGAGCCAGGCACAGAGCAGGGAGGGTGCACGAGCGAGTGAGCACGGGGTCTGGCTACTGCTCACAGCCAGGCACGCTGGCTGCTGCAGTGGAGCAGGCAGCTCCAGGAAGCAGCACAGGTGCCCACTGGGTGCAAGCCTGCAGCTGGATCTGATACACCACAAGCACCTTCCGCTGTGGGCGCCCGCATCTGGACGAGGGAACACGGTGGCGCCCGAAAGCTTGGAGATGCCAGAAACCACAGAGCTCCAGAGAGGGTGTCACAGCCCTGGCTCGGGGAGCCACTAGGTCTGGGCTCGCAGAAGGGCTGCAGCTCTTCTCTCCTTGTCGCCCACAATGTGGCCAGTGGGAGGTGAGGGGGCGTGTTACAGCCCTGTTTGTGTTACAGCACTTTCAGTCCCACCATTCAGCAGGCCGGAAGTTCTTGTCCTGTGTCTAGGAAGAATGAGGTACAGGGATAACTGGAGGGTGAGCAAGGCAAAAAGGTGCTTTATTGAATGACAGTACACAGGTCTCAGGAGACCTAAAGTGGGTAGCTCCTTTCCACAGGCAGGTCATCCAATGAGTGCAGCTCTCAGCGGAGAGGAGACCCAGAGTGGGTAGATCCTATCGGTATATGGGTAGATCCTAACAGCCTATCCACAGGCAGGTCGTCTAGACATTTCCCTGAGTTTGGCTGAGTCCAGGGCTTTTAATGGGTTCAGAAGGGAGGAAGTGCATGCTGATTGGTCCATGAGTAGGCCTGGAAAAAGGACCAGAAGTTCTCACTCCCGGCTGTGGACTCCACGCTAAACTGACAGTCTGGCCCCTAGGCTTCAGACTGTCCCTGGCTTGAGGGTGGGGCTTTACTGGGGACCCATCCCTTTCTGCCCAGGAGCCTGTCTGCCTCCTGCCACCATCTAAATGTCACCCATGGCACCCAGGATGTTTGGACCCACACTGAGTCACCCTCAGCCCCCCTTGGCCTCCCTCCCGTGCTTGTTGGCACCCCAAGTCTGGAGGGGGCTGTGGTGGCAGGGTACTGGTATGTCAGCTCCTGGCCCTGGCCTCAACTTTGCTCTGAAATCGGAGCAGGCGCCAGGGACAGGGAGAGGCCAGGCAGCGGGAGCAGGCACTTTTGAGCCTGTGGGGGCAGGGGGCTTCCTGGTCCCCGAGAGCACGGGATGCCTGGGTCCGCAGCTGTGGCTGTGAGAGTTTCCAGCTCTCACTGGCTTCACAGAGCATACAGCCCTGACCACACTTTCCCCACTGCAGCCTGTGTCTTTGCAGTGGCTGCTACAGATGAGCCGCTGCTGCCATCACTTACACCACTACTGGAGCTGCAGTATGTTCACAGAACCATTATTTGCTTTCTAAAATTCTATTAATGTGAGAGATATAGTCAGCATCTGAGTTTATTTTTTATTTATTTATTTTTTTAGACGGTGTCTCGCTCTGTTGCCCAGGCTGGAGTGCAATGATGCAATCTCGGCTCACTGCAACCTCTGCCTGCTGGGTTCAAGCAATTCTCCTGCCTCAGCTTCCCAAGTAGCTGGGACTACAGGTGCATGCCACCACGCCCAGCTAATTGTTGTATTTTTAGTAGAGATGAAGTTTCACCAACATGGTTGGCCAGGCTGGTCTCGAACTCTTGATCTTAGGTGATCCGCCCACCTTGGCCTCCCAAAGTGCTGAGATAACAGTCAAGAGCTGCTGTGCCTGGCCAGAATTTTTTAAATTTAATTTTATTAGTATGCAAAAAGAAAAGCTAATATTGCAAATTCCTTAGCCCTGGAAAGGGAAGGTTTTGTACCAGGTTTTAAAAAAATTAACAATTTCTTTAATAACCATTTTATGGCCTCATTCAGAATTTACCAGAATGCTGTTTTTAAAAGTTTATGAAGGCTGGGCATGGTGGCTTATGCCTGTAATCCCAGCACTTTGCCATCATGTCCAGCTAATTTTTGTATTTTCTGTAGAGACAGGGTTTCACCCTGCCCAGGCTGGCCTCAAACTCCTGAACTCAGGGGATTCTCCTGCCTTGGCCTCCCAATGTGCTGGGATTACAGGTGTGAGCCACGGTATCCAGCCTATCCTATATTTTAAAGTACCTCTTTGTACTTTCTCCTCAATAATTCCCTCTCCCAGTAGTGGCTGTCCACCCACGCCATCCCTTTTTACTATGCCTTTTGGAGCACTCTCCACAAACAAACAAACAAACACAAACTATTTTCTCAAGAACATTGCATTTCCTTTAGAGTGTTTTACTCTTTGAATTGCCTGTTAGAAAGCTCAGGGCCAATTTTGTGAATAAATTTCACTTTCTTCTTTGTCTTATAATCTTATTCTCCCTTCTTTGCTTTGTCTCTAATACTTACAAAGAAAAAAAAAAAACTTTACTGTGTTGTTAACGTATTTGTAAAACCTCCTTAGTACCTTTTAGAACAACACGAGATTATAATGAATGAATACTCTGGCACTGGCTGCTAATTGTCTATCCAAAATCTTGCAGCCATAAGAAAAAAATGAAATCATGTCCTTTGAAGCAACATGGATGCAGCTAGAGGCCATTATCCTAAGGGAGTTAATGCAGAAACAGAAAAGCAAATACCACATGTTCTCACCTATAAATGGGAGATAAACACTGGGTGGTATACATAGACACAAAGATGGAAACAATAGACACGGGGGACTCCAAAAAAGAGTAGGGATGGAGGGGTGCAAGGGTTAAAAAGCTAACTATCAGATGCTATGTTCACTACTTGGGTGATGAGATCATTAGAAGCCCAAACCTTGGTAGCATGCAATATACCTGTGTAACAAGCCAGCACACGTACACCCTGAATCTAAAGTAAAAATAAATAAATAAAAAAAATAACCCCCAGAGAGCTAGATAGCTAACCATCTCCGCTATGTGAGAACACAGTGAAAAGATGCCATCTGCAAACCAGAAAACAGGCCCCCACTAGACACTGAGTATGCAGGTTCCTTGATCCTGGACTTCTGGCCTCCAGAACTGTGACAAATCAATTTCTGTTGATATATATAACCTTGCTTTCTTTCTTTTTCTTTTTACTTTTCTTTTTCTTTTCCTTTTCCTTTTCTTTTCTTTCTTTCTTTTTTTTTTTTTTTTTTTTTAGACAGAGCCTCTCTCTGTCATCCAGGCTGGAGTGCAGTGGCACAAACTCAGCTCACTGCAACCTCTGCCTCCTGAGTTCCAGCAATTCTCCTGCTTCAGCCTCCCCAGTAACTGGTACTACAGGTGCCTGCCACCACACCCAGTTAATTTTTTTGTATTTTTAGTACAGACAGGGTTTCACCATGTTTGCCAGACTGGTCTCAAACTCCTGGCCTCAAGTGATCCATCCGTCTTGGCCTCCCAAAGTGCTGGGATTACAAGCATGAGCCACCGTGCCCAGTCATCTCTCTTTCTTTACTAATGTAACACTGATTTTGCTCATTTGTTTTGATCGATGTGCCCTAAATCAAACATAAAGTTGGGGGTGGTCGTAGTTGACATGATTTTAGCCAATGAGATATAAACAGAAGTCTACTTCAGAGTTGCCAGAAAAACTATTGTTTTACTATTAAAAGGGGGCAGAGTCAGGCTGGGTGTGGTGGCTCATTCCTGTAATTCCAGCACTTTGGGAGGTTGAGGCAGGCAGATCACTTGAGGTCAGGAGTTCAAGACCAGCCTGGCCAACATGGTGAAACCTATCTCGACTAAAATTACAAAAATTAGCCGAGTGTGATGCTGTGTTCCTGTAGTCCCGTCACTTGGGAGGCTGAGGCAGGAGAATCATTTGAACTCGGGAAGCGGAGGTTGCAGTGAGCTGAGATCGCACCACTGCACTCTAGCCTGGGCAACAGCTCTGTCTCAAAAAAAAAAAAAAAAAAAAGCTGGAGATGGGGAGGACGGGGAGGGAGGCAGAGTCAAGTAGGCACACGCTTTGCCCTTTTCTCCATCTTCTTCCTGTCCGTATCTAGAACATGATGCTTGGCTTTACAGAAACCATCTTGGTACCATAAAATTGAAAGCCACATGCTAAGAATGGTATCACAGGAAGCAAGCAGTATGCTTCCCTGATGATCTCAGGAAACTGCAGTGCCAACCCTGAAATGCTTATTCTTAGACTTTTTATTTCATAAGGTCAGGAAACTCCCTATTTGGTTAATTCGCTCTAGGTCATGACTCTATTACATACAACCAGATACAAACCTAACTCTTACATATTCTCTATCTCAATTTTCCCCTGAATGTGCCTCGCCCTGCTCTTGACTTCACTGGCTGCCCTCTTACCACACTTTGTCTACAACCCATTGAGAATACGTTGTTCATCCTCTCACACCCTATGAAACAAATGCCACGGAGAAGGGGTCATCAATCTTCTTTTTTTTTATTTTGTCAATTTTAGACTTTTATTCTGCCTCTCCTGTGTAAAATCACTTTCTTCTTCAAGGTTCACACCATTGTTTTCATCCTCCAACACTCAGCAGCATTGTCATTACCCGACCTCTCAGGATATGCTCCTCAATCTTACTCTCTATCCATAATTTCATAATCATTCTAGATAGTTTCAATATTGATATTCAATCTTTTTTTCTTTTTTCTCCTTCCTTCTCTTTCCTTCCTTCCTTCCTTCCTTCCTTCCTTCCTTCCTTCCTTCCTTCCTTCCTTCCTTCCTTCTTTCCTTCCTTTCTTTCGTGTGTGTGTGGTTTTTTGTTTTTGTTTTTATTTTTGTTTGAGATGAAGTTTTTTGCTCTGTTGCCCGGGCTGGAGTGCAGTGGCACCATTTTGGCTCACTGCAAACTCTGCCTCCTGGGTTCGAGCGATTCTCCTGCCTCAGCCTCCTGAGTTGCTGGGATTACAGGCATCTACCACCACACTCGGCTAATTTTTTGTATTTTTAGTAGAGACGGGGTTTCACCAACATGGTTGGCCAGGCTGGTCTCAAACTCTTGACCTCAGGTGATCCACCTGCCTCAGCCTCCCAAAGTGCTAGGATTACAGGTGTGAGCCACCACACCCGGCTTCTCCCTCCTTCCCTCCCTCCCTCCTTCCTTCCTTCCTTCCTTCCTTCCTTCCTTCCTTCCTTCGTTCCTTCCTTGTTTGAGACAGGGTCTGTCTCTGTCGCTCTGGCTGGAGTGCAGTGGTGTGATCTGGCTCACTACAGCCTTGACCTCCCGCAAGCTCAATCAGTCTTCCTGCCTCAGCCCCATGAGTAGCTGGAACTACAGGCACAAGCCACCACACCCAACTAATTTTTTAATTTTTTGTAGAGACGGGGTTTTGCCAGGTTGCCCAGGCTGGTCTTGAACTCTGGACTCTAGCAACCCTCCTGCCCAGGCCTCCCAAAGTGTTGGGATTACAGGTGTGAGCCATCACGCCCGGCCTGATATTCAGTCTTGATCTTGAAGTTTCTTGACTTCCTTCAATCATTCCAACAGCCCGTTCTCAAAGCCACATTCTGGGCTGTGCCATCTCCTTGAGCTCCAATCTGTGATGTTTTTAAAATAAAGATATATCTTAGAAATTCAGTATAAAGTTAATTTTTAAAAGATTTTTTAAAATCAGCAAATATTTATTTAAAATGTTTGCAGTTATGATAAGTGTGGACAAATCTTACCACTTTATTTATTTATTTTGAGATGGAGTTATGATCTGTCACCCAGGCTGGAGTACAATAGCGCGATCTCGGTTCACTGCAACCTCCGCCTCCTGGGTTCAAAGGATTCTCCTGCCTCAGTCTCCTGAGTAGCCGGGATTACAGGTGTGTGCCACCATGCCTGCTAATTTTTGTATTATTAGTAGAGATGGGTTTTTGCCATGTTGGCCACGCTGGTCTCAAACTCCTGGCCTCAAGTGATCTGCCTGCCTTGGCCTCCTGAAGTGCTGAGGTTACAGGCGTGAGCCGCTGCGCCCAGGCTTACCACTTTATTTTGCATTTACTATGTGTGTTTTTCTTTTATTGTTTTTCTCCCTATTTCACTTTTTGTTAGAGTAGTTAAATCTATTAATTTGATTTTTATTTTAACTGTTTAGGGGTTATAGATTCTATTTCTGTTTTAGTAGTAACCAATAAGGTTTTTCTTCACAGTTTTATTGAGCTATAATTATATGTTGTATGATTTACTCATTGTAAGTGGATTATTCTTCGATGATTTTTACTACGTTTATACAGTTGCACAACCATCACTACAATTCACTTTTAGAACTCTTCCATTGTCCTCTGAAGTTTCTTTGTGTTCATGTTCAGTCTGCCCTCTGCTCAATCTTAAGCACACACTGATTTTCTTTCCGTCTCTACAGTTTTGCTTTTTCTAGAAATTTCACATAAGTGCAGTCATACGACGTATACTCATTTGTATCTAGCTTCTCTCATTTAGCATAATAATTTTTTTTTTTTTTTTGAGACAGAGTTTCGCTCTTGTTGCCCAGGCTGGAGTGCAATGGTGCAATCTCAGCTTACTGCAACCTCTGCCTTCCCGGTTCAAGCAATTCTCCTGCCTCTGCCTTTAAAGTAGCTGGGATTACAGGCACATGCCACCGCGTCCGGCTAATTTTTTGCATTTTTAGTAGAGACGGGGTTTCACCATTTTGATCAGGCTGGTCTCGAGCTCCTGACCCCAGTTGGCCCACTTGCCTCGGCCTCCCAAAGTGCTGAGATTACAGGCATGAGCCACACGTCTGGCCTTAGCATAGTCATTTGAGGTTCATCTATGTCATTGGCTATATCAGTCATTCACTCCTGTTTATTGCTGAATAGGATTCAGTATGGATATACCATTCTTGTTTATTCATCAACTGATGGATATTTGGATTTTTTCCCAATTCTTGGCTATTATGAATAATATTGCTATGAATGTCGCTATAGTTTGGATATTTGTCCCCCCCAAACCTCATACTGAAATTTTATCCTCAGTGTTAGAGATGGGGCCTAATGTACAGTGTTTTGGTCACAGGGAAGGATCCGTCATGAATGTCTTGGTGTCATCCTTGTGGTAATGAGCGAGTTCTCATTATATTAGTTCCAGCAAGAACCGGTTGTTAAAATGAACCTGGCACCGCACCCCACTCCCTCCTCACCCTGCCCTCTCTCTTCCTTCTCTCTCTATGTGATCTCTACAGTGCCAGCTCCCCTTCACCTTCTGCCATGAGTGGAAGTGGCCTGAGGCTTTTGCTGGATGCCCAGTCTTCTAGCCAGCAGAACTGTGAACCAAATAAACTCTTCTTCTTTACCCAGCCTCAGGTTCCTTTATAACAACACTAAATGGTGGCTTGGTGTTTGATAGGCCTGAGGAATTGAAAGATGAGAACCTATAGCAACTGGCTGAGGAGGCAGGGCAGAGATGCAAGAGAGATGCTTCTGCTTGGAGAAGTAACTACATTCCCCTCTGACAGAAGCCAAAGGTGCATGACTATCAGGGATGAGGTGTGGAGCCCTTGGGAGAATTATCAGCCGAGGGTCACTTAAAAAGTGCTCTGGTGGCTGGGCACGGTGGCTCACACCTGTAATTCCAGCACTTTGGGAGGCCAAGGTGGGCAGATCACTTGAGGTCAGGAGTTCGCAACCAACATGGTGAAACCTTGTCTCTACTAAAAATACAAAAATTAGCCAAGCATGGTGGTGAACAGCTACTCGGGAGGCTGAGGCAGGAGGATAGATTGAACTCGGGAGGCGGAGGTTGCAGTGAGCCGAGATCGCACCACTGCACTCCAGCCTGGGTGACAGAACAAGACTCCGCCAAATAAAACAAAACAAACACACAAACAAAAGAAAAAGTGTTCTGGCCTGGGAGGGCTTCTGTCAAAGGTAAAGGAGGTTCTCCCCCAGCCCCAAGAGATGGTCTGTGTGAGTGGACTGAGAATTTACAGAAGCAGCAATTGCCACTGAGGAAAACGATTTCATCATAGCACAGGCAGTTGAGTAAACATAAACCTAAGAACCTAAAAACACACCTGCAAGAGAATCTGCTTTAAATACTTGCAAGCCTAGAGAGCATACTGTCATCCTAGAGTAGTATCAGTCACATAAGAACTCTCCGCGCCCCCTTTCCTTTCATCTCTCCTTATGCCTCAACTCTCAAGGGGCCAGAAGCTATGAGTATCAAGCTGAGGGAGAAGAAACAAAGAGAGAAAAGAAACTCATCACATCTCCTCTTCCAGGTGTAGGGGAGGCTGGCCTGAAGTTGATTCTAACGGTAAGAGTGAAGATTTCATTCTAAATCAACTTTAGATTATAATTCTTACCAAAAAACTGGAGATGCTAATTTCCATATTCGGACTGTGTTTTGCAACTTAAAGTGAGCATAAAACTGTCTATTTTCTAAGGGATACCTAAAAAGTCCTGGGGGCCTCTTGGAGCTCTCAAGGGGGCAGCAAAACTACTGTCCTCATTTAATAAATGTTAAAGGGATAGTAGTAAACCACATAAAGCTAGTTCATCAATTACAACCCTTGGATTGAGCATGTTAAATAATATGGTTACAATTTCCGTATCTGTTGTTATTTCTAGAGATTTAAAAATGGAGGGGGTTACTGCTCATGAGATGTGTTTTTAAAAAAACGAAGGAGATGCTGGAGGATTTAAATAACCATTTTACCTCTGAAATCTTATTTTACTCTGATTTCTGAAAATGCCTTCCTAATTTTCCAGGATTCTTACCCTTTCCCCATTTTTACTTCTTATCTGCCAGCCTAATAAATCTGTTTTTCCTCAACTTGGACTCAACTTCTTTCTTTTCTATCCAAGATGCTCTAGTGCATTTCAACTTACTATCCCATTTCCAGAATTCACTGTATCTCATCCTTGCATTAATTCTGCAATCTGCCTTTTCTAGTCTACATGCGGGCTGCTGTACAACACTAAAAGAAAAAAAAATTATTTAATCCCACACCTGGCAAAT
This sequence comes from Papio anubis, assembly GCF_008728515.1. NCBI lineage: Eukaryota > Metazoa > Chordata > Mammalia > Primates > Cercopithecidae > Papio > Papio anubis. The sequence goes on from NC_044984.1 coordinate 37,013,287, forward strand.
TCCTAGTCTCCAAACTCAGCTGTACTCCTAGTAATTATTTGCAGACATTTATATATATTATTGGATCTGTTCCCTCCTCCATTCACTTTCATAGCTATTGTAATTTTTTCCCACTCATTTCAAGCTCTGTGCCCTGAATGAATTTGTACTTCATAGAAAGCACTGAAGTGGCTGGGCACAGTGGCTCATGCCTATAATCCCAGCACGTTGAGAGTCTGACACAGGCAGATCGCTTGAGACCAGAAGTTCAAGACCAGCCTGAGCAACATGAAAAAACCCTGTCTCTACAAAAAAAAATCCAAAAACCTAGCCTGGCATAGTAGTGTGTGCCTGTAGTCCAAGCTATTTGGGAGGCTTAGGTGGGAGAATCTTGAGCCTGGGAGGCTGAGGCTGTAGTGACTCATGATTGCGCCACTGCACTCCCACCTGGGCAACAGAGCAAGACCCTGTCAAAAAAAAAGAAAGAAAGAGAGAAAGAGAGGAAGGAAGGAAGGAAGGAAGGAAGGAAGGAAGGGAGGGAGGGAGGGAGGCAAGCAGTTTTTGTCACCAAGTTCTCTCCTTCTCAGTTCTATCTACAAATGTATTAATATCTCCATCTCCTTCCCTATTCCCTCTTGCCTCGGGTAGAGATTATTTCCGCCTGGATGAATCTATTCTGTTCACTTGTGTTCTGAGTCAGTCTGCAGGCATTACTAGTGGTTCTTATTAAAATGCAGATTTTGATTCAGTAGGTCTAGGGTGGGGCCTGAGATTGTGCATTTCCAACACATAATGCTGATGCTAGTGGTTCATAGACCACATTTAGAGTAGAAAGGCTGTTATTTGACATTCCCTTATCTCCTTTTGCTCTACCAATTATCCTTTCTCTTTGCTTTATTTTCAAATTCTCTAATGGCTTTTCAGGATATAAAATGTTTGAATTTGTCTTACTGTAGTCCCAGCTACTCGGGAGGCTGAGGCAGGAGAATGGCGGGAACCCGGGAGGCGGAGCTTGCAGTGAGCTGAGATCCGGCCACTGCACTCCAGCCTGGGTGACAGAGCGAGACTCGGCCTCAAAAAAAAAAGTCTTTCTCCAAAATAGGAACACTTTTACACTGTTGATGGGAGTGTAAATTACTTCAACCATTGTGGAAGACAGTGTGGCGATTCCTCAAGGATCTAGAACCAGAAATACCATTTGACCCAGCCCTCCCATTACTGGGTATATACTCAAAGGATTATGAATCATTCTACTATAAAGACACATGCACATGTGTGTTTATTGCAGCACTATTTATAATAGCAAAGACTTTGAACCAACCCAAATGCCCATCAATGATAGACTGGATAAAGAAAATGTGAGGGGGCGGAGCAAGATGGCCGAATAGGAACAGCTCCAGTCTCCAACTCCCAGCGCCAGCGACACAGAAGACCGGTGATTTCTGCATTTTCAACTGAGGTACTGGGTTCATCTCACTGGGGAGTGCCAGATGATCGGTGCTGGTCAGCTGTTGCAGCCCGACCAGCGAGAGCTGAAGCAGGGCGAGGCATCGCCTCACCTGGGAAGCGCAAGGGGGAAGGGAATCCCTTTTCCTAGCCAGGGGAACTGAGACACACAACACCTGGAAAATCGGGTAACTCCCACCCCAATATTGCGCTTTAAGCAAACAGGCACACCAGGAGATCATATCCCACACCTGGCCGGGAGGGTCCCACGCCCACAAAGCCTCCCTCATTGCTAGCACAGCAGTCTGTGATCTACCTGCAAGGCAGCAGCGAGGCTGGGGGAGGGGCGCCCGCCATTGCTGAGGCTTAAGTAGGTAAACAAAGCTGCTGGGAAGCTCCAACTGGGTGGAGCTCACAGCAGCTCAAGGAAACCTGCCTGTCTCTGTAGACTCCACCTCTGGGGACAGGGCACAGCTACACAACAACAACAACAACAACAACAAAGCAGCAGAAACCTCTGCAGACGCAAATGACTCTGTCTGACAGCTTTGAAGAGAGCAGTGGATCTCCCAACACGGAGGTTGAGATCTGAGAAGGGACAGACTGCCTGCTCAAGTGGGTCCCTGACCCCTGAGTAGCCTAACTGGGAGACATCCCCCACTAGGGGCAGTCTGACACCCCACACCTCACAGGGTGGAGTACACCCCTGAGAGGAAGCTTCCAAAGCAAGAATCAGACAGGTACACTCGCTGTTCAGAAATATTCTATCTTCTGCAGCCTCTGCTGCTGATACCCAGGCAAACAG